>NW_021319342.1:214415-249532 GCF_001605985.2 Dendrobium catenatum
CCCCCTCTCTCTGAAAATTATGACTGGTTCCACCCCTGCTGGACCTGATGGCTAGGCTAGCCGCCCCCTCTAATCATATAAATACTTCCCCTCCAGACTCACCTTGTCCTCTAAGTGGGACGAAAGATATTGCTGTGGAAGCAGTGGACTAATATCACATCCATTTTTACTTCTAATAAAAGAGGGTTTCTCAGTTGACTTATGCTCTTTTTTTTAGAGTTGATAAATAGAAAAGATGAATCATGCTATTAGATAGGTCTCCCTCATGATGTATTTCCTTGCTTATAAATGCCAGAAAATTCCTTCCTTGCTACCTTACTTCAAAATCTATTTCTTTCATGCCTTTTCTTCTATGACGTCTACCCCGCAAACAAGTGAGCAACATAGCATGTTCAAAAAGCCTAAGAGCTGCCAATAATGTCCGTTGATCTGACTTCTGAGGAGATTATTGCAATTGTGAAAGTCAATAGGTGTGCTTGCATGTTATTTTGTCATAGTTAGTGGAGAAACAACCCACTTCAAGATTAGGTTTTGTTTCATCCACCAAATGATTGAATAAAACCCTCTGGGAAGGGAAAAGATTGACAGAATGAAGCATCTCTGCACCACCTTTTGTTTGTGCCAATGTTAAAAAGGAATTCAAGGCTATTGTAATTGAGATCGAGAGATTCTTTGACGTGCAATACCTTTCTCTGCAAGAACTTTCTTTAACCTTCCACTCTCATGCATTTCAAGAACTATATCATATCCTCCAATTAACTCACCTTTTATGTAAAGCTAGGGAAGCTAGACCAATTGGAAAAAGTTTTTAGTTCCAGCCTTACTTCCTCATTGGAAAGCACATCGAAGCTCTGAAACTCGTTCTTCTCTCGTTTGAGGAGCTCAACAACCTTGCTGCTAAAATCACACTTAGGCTCTTTAGGTTTTTCTTTTATGAACAATATAACAGGACTTGAATTTATGAAAGTTCTTAGTCGAGAGGCTAAAACAGTACTAAGAGTTGTGGAGCCAGTTGTTCCACCATTTCCAGATCCCTGAGCTCTAGAGTATGGTAGGTTCTCTTTTGAAATAAGAAGGATTCCATGATCTCGGAACACATCTTTCAATTCTCCACTTTCATGCCCGACAAATTCAATATCACAACCACCAATAAGTTCATCCTTGCAGTAGAGTTGAGGGAAAGTTGGCCAGTTGGAAAACTTCACGCCCTAATGGACATCATTATTTGATAGTATGATGCGGACATCAGATCATGAAAAGTCTTTCAGAGACGTGGCCGATGATCAACGGCCACTTTCGCGCCAATTTATTTTTGAGTCTTCATATGTATTTGCTTTATTTATTTGCTTTATATATTTGTTTTAGTAGCATTTTCCATTTTGCCCTTACTTAAGGGTTTTGTCATATGTAAGCCCTAGGGACAATGTCGTCTTTTATTTCCCTTTCATTGTAGGAGGTTAATATAAGTCCCATATGTTTCTTTTGAGGTTAATGAATGAATGATAATGAAAATTCTTGTAATCTTGTGTTTGTGTGAGTGCTTGAGAGCTTTGGAGAGAAATCCCTTGGAGAGGGAATCGGATCACCCACCAACTTTGAAAGCGTCCGGGTTCGTGGCTCTTTTCTTCATTATCTTTTTCTCTCTTCTTCCCCTCTTAAGTCTAATCAATTCCTCAATACCAGCCGCCCCACCCTATTTTCTTTATTTGATTGGGAGTTTGACATTTACATCTCCCTCCCCAAATTCCTCAATTCTTGAAATCTGAATAAATTTCAGATTTGGAATGTAATTCCTCTGATTACCAAATCCTAAAATCTGAGAACAGAAATTTCTCTGTTCCTTCCCCTAGCCGGCAACCTTTCCCGCCTCCCTCCACTGGATTCACTCTTCAAACTTCATCCCCTTTTTGCTGTGAGAAGACTTCCTACAACCTCCTTCCTGTCCAGAAAATTCTGGACGTTTACCATGGCAGCCCTCCCTCCCAAGACCTTGGAAATTGCTGCCCCAGTTTTTTTCTCTTGCTGTCCAGAGAATCCAACAGACTTCTAGTGCTTTTTCGTCATCCGGGAGACTTCCGTTTGCTGCCCAAAATACCTCACCGGCTTTCCACCTGCAGAACGTTGTCAAGATCAGCCGCCACACTTCGTAGCTTCCTCCACTCACCTCCAACCAGACCTATGAACTTGACTATGGTGAGCTCTTCCCCAAGTTTCCTATCTTCCTACTTTATTTTCAATTGTGGTTATATTTTAAAGATTTGAACAGTTTTAGCTCATAAGAAGTAGAGACGACGACATCAATAGACTCAAGCAGTTAGAGAGGATTGCTTTGAGTCGCAGAATATTTTGTAAAGTGTCAAGCATCAAGGAGCCAAATAACCCATAAGAATAAAAGAGTATCACTTTCATACCTTTTTTTGCATTGAATTCTACTGGACTTATCAGCTCGCTAAAAAAGCACTCGAAATATAAAAGATGTGAGAGTGATGGACTCAGAATTAATAATAAGTATAGGAGGTCCTTCTTTTGCTGGAAAAAAGTGATCTTGCCTTAGCTAAGGAAAGGTCGAAGGAGGCCCAACGAAAATATTTGTTACCTTTATGTTTCTATATGCAGGACTCATCTAATGCTTACGTTATTCATCAACATATTATGAGGCTAGACTCCCTATAGAATGGGATGATATTTATATTATTTCAATCTATGGATGAAGCCTCAAGTCAAGAGGTGTTGTGGAGAGTTATGTTTTTATATATTACATTTCAAATCCTCCTCTTATTTTTTATTTTAGATTTGTTTTTACTCCTTTTTTATTTATTCTATTTTTTTTATCTGTATCTTATATTATAATTTGTATAAGGCACAGAGTGGCACACACAAACTTTAAATCAAATGATCAAATATCTTCAGTTCAACCATCAAAGATCAAGATATATCCAATCTACCTGAAAACTTCCACGCACATATGAATGCCTTCCAGTATCAACGAAAGAGGTGGAAGGACTTACAACTAGATCCCTGGCCTCAAAACAAAGGGCTTATGCAGAAATTGATAGATTCTATGACATTTATTTGCTTGAGTTTTGGTTGGTTTGAAACCTACTTCCAAATTTACAACTTCAGAGAAACCTTGTAACTAAAGATGATCAATCTTTAGCTTTATAATTTCAGAGAATTTTTAGCCTTCTTGGTTGAGTTCTTATATGAAAAGGGGGATGAATCAATTCAATTTATATTTAACTTCAAAATTTTAGATTTTTCCAAAATTTTGATGTCTTTACTCTTTATCAATCCAACTTGTGATTTTTTGAATTAGCAATAGGTTTTTTTACACAATAAATTT
Organism: Dendrobium catenatum; assembly: GCF_001605985.2. Taxonomy (NCBI): domain Eukaryota; kingdom Viridiplantae; phylum Streptophyta; class Magnoliopsida; order Asparagales; family Orchidaceae; genus Dendrobium; species Dendrobium catenatum. The sequence continues at coordinate 217,759 of NW_021319342.1, forward strand.
AGGATAAGCCAAGATTTTAGATAGGAGGTTTGTTGGGAGAATAACAAATTACGATTTTTTATTTGAGATAAAATTGAGTTTAAAATTTATTTTTTGGCATAATAATAACTTTTTTTTTTTTAACTTTGAATTTAGTTTTAAAACTACCCCCTTAAAGTCCTATAAATGGGAACGCATTAAAGAGGCTTTAGGTGTGTGAATAGATTGATTTGGATATGGGCTTTCATGCATGCCGAAAACCACGTGAGAGAGGTTGCCTGGGACATGAATTGATTATTAAGTAGAAAAAATACAGAGTGAAGGAATTAATATGAGGAGAGAAAGAGCAGAGAGAAAGAGGAGCAGTTAAAGAAACATTATTTTTGTAACGATGGAGTGTAATCTTGGTGAACCGAAAGTATTGTTGTGCTAGAAATTTCGAGCTGAATCTATAGAGTGGTGTAAAGGTATCAATTTGAGTAACTTTGAACTGTTTGAAGTGGATAATTTGTGGTTTTAGTTTAATCCATTCTTTAGTTTCTTTTTTTTGGTATTTTCTCTTTGGTTTGCCTTAGAGACATTGGGTTTCTTTTTTCCTTTTTGAGAGTGGGTATACTCGAGCTTTGTAAAGGGCTGATGAGTGTCTTTTATTTGTTCACTAGACGTTGCTTTTTGTTTAATATATTCGACACTTTCTCCTCTCCTATAGATGCAAGTAAGTGACTATCGAACCTCGAGGTGTAAGTGAGCCGAGCCGGCTCGCGAGCTTATCTTGAGCTCGATTCATTTAGTAAATGAGCTCGAGTTCGAGTCGGCTCGACTCAGTGAGCTCGCAAGTTAAATATTAATATTTTTTAGATAATTTTATTTTATATATTAAATTTAAATATTAAAAAAATTAATAAAAACTACTTAAATTTTATTTAAAACATTTTATCTTTTTTTTTTCTAAATTTTAACTAAGGTTTAATAATCCCGCCTAATTTTAAAAAATCCGGCCTAAATTTTAAAATTCCCGCCCATGGCTCGTTAGCCAGCTCGAGCTCATTTACAGTGAGCTGAACTCGAGTTCGAGCTCGCTTTCCAAGTGACGAGCCGAGCTTGATAAGGGCCTAAACTCGACTCGTTTACACCCCTAATCGAACCGCATAAATCCTAATGTTCTTTGCATGTAGTTTTCACCTTCTTGTTTTTTTGTTGTTCATAATATTCGCTCATACTTGATGCTTTCGCATAAAAATTAAAGTCTTTTCTCAACTCAGATTTTGGATGCTTTTTTTCTGTAAATGACCATGGACCACCTAATGGATTTTGCATGAAACTTCTATCTAACCTCTTCAAGATCACGGTCCATTCATATCAATTAGGATCACGCTGGTCCATTTTGCTGAGAAAGAATCATATCCTTCCTTCTACATGAAAACCATCCTAAAACTCACCTAAGAAATTGAATAATTTGATTGAAAATCCTGTTTAGACCTGACTAATTTTGTTATTTGCAAATTTATTACTCCTGTATCTTAGCTGTGCATGTTCTTTTTGTTCTGAGATTATGCAATATCTTGTAAGTTCCTATTATAACGTGTTCTGGTTATTGCCTTCCACATTGTTATGAGTATTTTTTACAACTTATACATACTCATCTTTTGTACAGCCAAAGAAAGCGGTAGAGAAGACCCAGAGCTAGTGATTGAGACTTGGCACAGTCGACAATATTCTATTTATCATGTAAGTGCTGCTGAATCAAAATTTTCTTTGTTCTGTCTTTGTTTAGAGTTGTTGACCCTGTAGATGGTATGATGGAGCTTACATGTAACACGAGATGATTTTGTTTAAAGTAAGCTTGGAGGAACAGTTTGATTTTATGCAATCACATTTCCTTAATTTTGGTAAGGCATTGTACCTAATAATGGGTTTATATAAAATTTCAGAAATTCTTTAGTTATATGTGATGGTAAATTATATGATACATAACTTTTTATGGGAAAATCAGAATGGCTAGATAGAGAAATGATAATGTTATAGGATGGTGGAAGTAAATATTTATTGTAGGTAAAATTGTGAAAAATTAACTTATATTACTTGGGCATGTAAAGTAGAGCATATGAGATGCATCAATAATATAGCTAGATACAATGGAATTGGAATGATTGAAGAAGAGAGGAGGTAAATGTAAGTAACTTGGCTAAAAATTGCGCAAGATAGAGTTATCCGTCCAAAGCAGCACTCGTGGATAATAAGGATTCATAAAACCTACTAAGCTACTACAAATAATTAGGATAAAACTAATGAAGAAGATGATGATAATGAATAAATTAGGTGTTATCTATTACTTTCTATGACGCATAAGGTAAGTTTAGTTGGTTGATTGTGTGTATTTCGTACAGGCAACGAGGGTTCTAACTAGATGCCAAAATTTCTATCATCGGTATAACCAAAATAGCACCTTTCATTTTTCCTGCGTCTCTTATACCTTACCTGTCTTTCCTCCAAAAAGATAGCATCTTTAATATATCCAAATGAACCTTGGTCTGTATTATGAGGCTCAATAAATTGGTGTCATAGGCAGCTTAATTTACTGTTACTATGACTGGGGATTAGATGACAAGATAGCTTAAGAAACTGCTATGAATGGCTGTATCTATGGGTGTTTAGATAGCAGCTTTGTTGGTTTATTATTGGATCTACGTAGTGCAAAATAAAAGTTTGCATGGCTTGGGCTATGTTTTCGTTCTGTACATTTTGAGCTATGTTTATTGCTTTTCTGACGTTTCCTTTGAGCTAAATTTAAATGAAAGCTGAGGCATTCTTGCTCTGATGCTCGTTTTTTATTGATCTTATATTCTTCTGTTTTGCTTAAGCATGCTAAGCACTGCATAGAAATCTCTTTTTTAAAACTGTGAAGTGGAAGTTCTCTTGAAGCCTGTAGTTTTCTGTAAGCGAGTAGCCAAACAGTAGTTATCGTCAAGTGGAAGTTCTCTTGAAGTCGATGTTTTTTCTTTGTAAGCAAGAAGTAGAAAAGTAGTGGCTTTAAGTCTTCTAGGAAAATATTTGTGTTGAAAGAAATATTTAATAGCCTTGAAAACCCGAGGGCCAGTGATAACCTAAGTGCTTTTATAAAACTCAAAAGAGAAGTCATTAGGAACAGGGGCAGAGAAAGATCGGCTTAAGAAGATAACACTTTTGTTTTCTTCCTCAGTAATTGGTGCAATGAGAGAAGCAGTTTATTGTGTTGGAGCATTTTTGCTCATTCTAAGTCCAATTTTTGTCTCTTATATTTTTTATTGGTTTGTGATTTTTTGCTGCTCTATTTATTATTATTTTTTATTTTTTTTTTTTGCTGCTCTATGTACTGAGCATTGATTTTTTTAGGTCACTTGTTATATATATTTTTAATGCTTTTTAAGTTGAGTTGTATTCCTATTGCTTTTTCTATTGTTCTTCAAGATTGCAATTATTTTTTATAATGAATAAAATTAGGCTATGCCAATAATTCCCCCCTATATATATATAGATTATGACGTCCCACTATTTATCTTCCATTACCACCTAAGCTCTTTAGGCCTTCATCGATATGAACCTACGATTGACAGCTTTTTAAAACTAACATAAATAACTCATCATCAGATATTGAGAGGGTATGTATTTCTAGCACAGGTTGCACAGTCTTGTCCAAAGATGCATCGTTCACTTCATTGCAAGCAATGGATGAGTTTTCTGAGGTTGGTGCTAGTACTTTTGGCTCTTTTCAAGCCATTTATGCTCTCTGTAGAATCCTCTGTCATTAGCAGAATCAACTGCAGCGTTATATCTTTATGCTCTTTCTTTCTATGTGATGTAATAGTTACACATTTTCAAAATAGGATTCCGTACTATTCTTCAATTTAGGTTTAGGTTTTATTTGTGACAGCTTTCTTATTGTTTTTTTAAAAAAGCTTTTCAGTAAAAAATATTTTAGTTCAAAAAATTTTTGTACTAAAAAATTGTTTTAGAAAGTGATAAAAAAGCTGTCACAAATAAAACTTTTGTTTCGGGCAACTTTTTTTGCTTTTTAAAAAGAACTTATAGGGTGTAGAAAAAGCTACAATTTTGCGCAAGTGATATGGGACAATGTGGTCGATTATGTTGGATAGCGGAGGAGAGAGATTTATTAAGGAATTAGAAATAATTATTTTTTTATTAAATTTACATTACAACTAATATGGAGTTTAAATAATTATCTAAAAGCTATAAACTCCTTAATAGCAATCATTAGGGAGACTTTAATTGCTTTTTATTTGTATTTTAATAATAGCATGTGTACGTGGTTCTTCTTGCAGACAAAATTTGCCAAGCGACCCCGACGGATCAAACGCTCACAAACTGTTCCAGTCAAATTGGCTTCGGTTTAAATTAATAATATAATTAATTGGACCAACTGGTTCTAGTTATATCACTTAGATCAAAGTGACTTCAAACAATCAGATTCAGGATTTGGTTGGAAGGCTTTCTCATAACTTTTCAAGCTGTATTTTTTGCGCAAAGTTTTTTTTGAACTTATAATTTTTGTATTAAAAAATTGATTTAGAAATCAATAAGAAAATTATCTCAAATGAAATCTCAAATCTCGTTTGGAATGTCTTTCTTACCTCTTTGTATTTTGTCATTATTTTTTGCTTCTTTTAAAAATTGTATTAGAAAGTTGTTTTGAGATCTAGCGGTAATCAATGAATGAGCAGAAGTCTAACGACGGTTGGTGGTCAGGAAGAGATCAGATCGTGGTTGATGACAATGGAGCGCCCAAGTTTTCTCTTTTTCTTTCTCCCTTTTCATATGAAAAATGAGAGAATATTTATAGTTTTTATAGGGAGTGACATGACTAGTAAATAGGGGGAAGAAGAAGGGTAAGTTGGGAGTGTTATATCGGATAACTCATAGCAATTTCTTTTATTATAAAATATTTATTGAGCATTTGAGTGTCTTAATCTTACTGATGTTAGAATTTGGCGATCTTGGGCTTGTTGGATTTGTCTCGTTGAGCTGCTCAATTTGTCTATAAGAATGTCATATTTGGATATCATTTGATCATCAAATTAATATTCTGAAGCTTTCAAATAGACACGGGCCTTTGATTTGGACCCACTTGGGTTCATATTAGACCAATTTTGACGTCATTGGATTCGTCTCCTTGAGATGTTTCATTTGACAATAAGCTTGTTGAAACCAAAGCTTGAACGATCCCAAATATAAATTTAGAATTTTTTATTTATATTTGCATCAAAATTTGTTCCCGGTTAAGGCGATATTTTGTATCAGGTACAACAGAAAATTATTCATATATCTACCCTTAAATTTAAAGTAAATTTAATAATGTTTAAATTCATATTTATATCATAATTAGAATTTCATTCCTCTTTATAATATGGCCAAACCTTAGCCGAGTATACAACATAATCAGGGGGTCGACTAGACATAGTTCATAAGGATCAGAGGTGCGAGCTAGATTAGTTCAAGGTTAGGGTCCGATCTCTAATACTAAGCTAATTTTAAATAAGTTTGACTGATTTGAAGGTAAGGCCTCTAAAACTTCGTAGCCGCCACAAATCCTACATGCATCAAATCGAGAAAAGATTATTATATACGGATGCTTAATGCGTCTGGAGGCAAATGAGGAGACACCACATCACCTAATGTATTGTACATTATATGATGTGCAGGCTCCTCGTTCACTTCCAGATGTATTCTATGTCCACATGTAATAATCTCTCTAAATTGAGATCTAGCTATTAGCACTTTATTTTTGAAATTATATAAAATTAGTTTTTTTTTTAATATTAAGATACTAAGATCTAGGATTAGAGGAAAAAAATTATCAGAATATCTTAATTAAAATTATATCAATATGAATTTGAAAATAATTGAATTTATCTTAGTTAGTGACATATATGAAGAATTTATATTTATTAATCTCAAAGTTAATTCAATAACTTTCAAACTCATCTTAATATTATTTATATTAGAATATCTTGACATAATTTCTCTCTTGAATTAAAAAAAAAAAATTGTCGAAATGTTGCAGTCATCATAATATTATTATTTTGCTTGTTTCTTTTTAATGAATGTAACTATAAGCAGCACATTTATAAAACAATTTATCTAGTTTTATAAAAATAAATACAAATTTATGTCTTTAAACGCCGTAGAAATATTACAAATTGAAGCCTCAAAAAAATAAAGAGGCTTTTTTTTTTTTTTTTTTTTTTTTTTTTTTTTTTTTTTTTTCTGTTTTGATTATATGGTTAAATATTTTTTGTTTAAACAGAAATATCATTAGAATAAAAAGAGAAAGGGATACAAACTTAAGTGAGCATTTGCCCAAAGAGGCCAAAAAGAGAGCAAAAAAAAACAAGGAGAACACCCAAACGAGGGCTCAGAAAAAGCCGAGGCTCCCAGCCCCCCCAAGCCACGCAAAAGACCATCTAATAAGGCGAGGAATCACCAAAGGTTGCCACCAGCAATGACACGGGGAAAGCGAGCCCCGGCCACATCATAGCCAAAGAAAATCCTCGATCCACAGAACAGGCGAAATGACCAATAACCATAGCGGATAAACAGTATGACGAATATTGCCAAATCATGAAAAACACAGCAGCTATCGTCCTCTCCTGCCCCGGCCACGAAATCGTCCACGAGAGGCAACAACTGGACGGTCCCGAACCAAACGAAAATCCTGACCCGAATCAGAACCACCACAATGATCCGAGCCGGAGTCAGAATCGGATTCCACATCAGACGAGCGCAACCAATCAATATGTGTCCTAACATTCATCCCTGCATTATCACCAACATGATACACCAAAGCTTTGGTATCAACCAAGTTTACGGGCACATTAATAAAAGAGTTAGCATCAACCCGCAGTCCGTTCCTAACAATACCAGCCTTACCAACAGCAGGAACAACATTATTCACTCCACCACCGTCCACAGAAAAGTCCATATTCAAACCAGAAATACCAACACCTAAGACATGAGGAGCAGAGGACTCGAGATGGGCCATAGGCCCCAACAAATTATATGGTTAAATATTTATTTTTATGTCAGTATTATAAATATATAAAATGAAGTTGAGCCAAAAAATAACCCAACGAAGTCTTCCTTTTGAATTCTCAAATGGATTGATCGGACAATTCCTCACCGTCTACGAAATGTTAATAAGCTTTGTGGCGTTGAGTGATAAATACGTAGAAGACAGTCTAATCTGCTAAATAGTAAATTAAGAATATTGTTATATTCTAAAAAAATCATTAAATAAAGATTAAGTTTTTGAATATACTGATTACTTATTAGGCTGTGTGCTCATTATGTAAATTTTTACATATTTTCAAGCAAATATAATAACGTTGTTGATTGAGGTTGTTTTGGGCTGGAGTAGAGTTTTCTTTATGTATATATTGATCTTTGCTATTTTTTTAATCATGATGAATTTATAGTGGTAGACTATTGTTGGTTGCATATCATGGCTAGCGTGTATGTCATTTTAGACTTTTAATGAAGGTGTAATTGTTAATTTCGGGTCATGGGTCGGGTCGAATCCGGAATTGACCCGGCACTATTCGGGTTCGGGTCAACCGGACCCATTTTTGCAAACGGGTCAATTTTTTGGACCCGAACCCGAACTGCTTCGGGTTCGAGTCAACCGACCCGCTTTGGGTTCGGTCCTCCAGCATTTTTCGCACGGTCGCACGCGATTCGGTCCTCCGGTTGCCCAGCAGCAGGAGATGGTAGCGGCCGCCGGCGGGGCATCGACATCGGTGCAGGCAATGCAGGGCTGGCGCCAGGCAGCGACACGACTAGTGCAGGCGATAAGCGTCACGTGCGGAAATCTCAATGTCTCGGGCGACGATATGACTCAGTCTTGGGCAGGCGACGCACGGTCACGTGGGCGGCTGAGGCAGGCAACGTGGGTCAACCCGAACCCGACCCGGTTTTACAAACGGGTCAATTTTTCGGACCCGAACCCGACCCGTTTCGGGTTCGGGTCACCCCAAACACAAAATTTTCGAGTCGGGTTTTCAGGTCGGGTCCAATATTGACACCCCTAATGAATGTGTAATTGTTAATTATAAAAATATAATTATATTTTCCATTGTTTATATTTTATCTAGATGAAATTATTTAGCTGTAATTGTTGACTGAAAAATAATAAAAGATGCAAGTCTTTCCATATAGATTATAGGGCAACATAGTTTAGCCCTTCAAACATTGTCGTGAAGTTTCCAGTGCTTGAATTTTTATCATTTGAACTTAGATCAAGACTCTTATATTGTAATTGGATTTGTTTTATTGAAATTTTTGTTTCGACTTTAACATTGTTGTTGAAGTCAATCTTAAAAGTTTATGATTCAAAATTTATATCAAGAATCATGCTTGATTTGACGGATTTATTAATGATGTATCAAATATCATGTATTTTTAATTGAAGAGTTTTTTTTTTTTTATCAACTTAAATTAAAACTAATATAATTTGAATTAAAATATCTTTTTTTTTTTAAGAGCAACATTTTTCATAAAATGCTGCCCATCCATGCGTATTTGGAAATTCTCAATAATTTATTCAAGTGCTTAACACCATAGGGAGACCTATCTTGTTAGAAAAATAATAATAATAACTTAAAAAAATACATATTCACATATTTCACAACCTTTAGGTTCTTCAAGGCAATTAATTATGTTTATATTGTGTAAGGTTTTACACGTTATTGTCAAAAATTATTAATTTTATATTCAATGTGATTTTTTGCAATTAAGGATATGTTTGAAACAATTTTCATATGATTTTACTTTTAAGATAACAATCATAATTTTATTTGGCTAATGCTTTATGCAATTTCATTATTTTTCAAAAATTTTTGAAGTGAAAGCTATTTTTTATAATACAAATAGTTAAGTTGATTTCTCAATAGCAACTTTACAACTTTATAAAATGCTGCGGCCATCCCAATAAAGTCCTAAGTATTCATGAATGATATTTTCTTAACACATTTTATTTTTCAGATACTTCCGTTAAAAAGTCATTTTATTTTTTTTTTCTTTGAGATAATGAGTGAATTTAATCACAAACTCACATAAACACGTATTTATTGAGTGATGTTGATAGTTGGGCAAAAAATAATCGAACAATGACTCTTACGTGATGGCGGTTGGGTTACAATAATTAGGCAATGACAATTGTGCGACGACGATCAACTATCAACAATCAGATGGTGAAACTCGGGCAATGGTGATTGCTCGTGATGACCGTCGTCATTGATCATTGGGAAAGCTCTACAAGCATTCAAATATCTAAGGTCTCTCACATTTCAGATGCCTTCGTGTGAAAATAAGAGTCTATTTGTCTTATTGAGAGTGTTATTTTATTAATTTTAGTCAAAACTTTCAAATACTCCATTGGACAAACCACATTAATACTCTTGATTATAGATTATTTCTTAGGCATTTAAGTGCTTTAATAACATCATAATTAAATTATCTAAGTCTCATGAGAGTCATCTCATCAAGGAACTTTTATTTGGTCCGGTGAACGGACGTAGAGCTACGTTCGGCCGGCACTGAGATCGCGCCACGTAACATACACAAAATCACGTATTTGTCGATTTTGCTTGGCAATAACGAAAAATACCATTATGTGAAGACAAATACTGAGCAATACCTAGTAATACCGAGCAATACCAAGTTTTTTTAGAAAAACTCGGTATTGCTCGGTATTTGCTCAGTATTACTCGGTATTGGCCTTCACAGAGCGGTATTTCTCGTTATTGCCAAGCAATACCTAGCAAATACCGAGTAACTCAGGGGTGACCGAAAGTAGAGCTACGTCCGGTCACCGGACGTAATAATTGTTCCTCATCGAGACACTCATTTTGATTATAAAAATGCAAGAATCATAGACGGTTTGATCCTTAAATAATATCATAAATTTTTTAATAATACTTCAATTGCTTGATTTTTGGAAGAATTTATGGACTTGTATATATATTTGGGTCAATTAAGATAACTCATATTGCCGTATACACATCATATAGATAAATTTCGAACCTAAGACCTCTTAATTGATACTTATAATCAAAGCTCTCAACCAACATATCAAAATGAGTTGCATTATGGACATATATGATCTAACTTGCTCTCATTTGAAAATGACAACGACAAATAATTCCAATAGTTAATTGTCAAATGTGACGGCTGCCAAAAATAAATTAATAATTATTTGATAAAATATCATTAAATATTTTTTTAATAACTGTAATAGTCAATTTTATTTGACAAAAATAATTCAAAATAATGATGTTTGACTAAATAATAAAATATAAATAACTAATTATGAACACATAAATTTACAAATAATTAATAAATTAATAATTAAAAAATGTATTTAAAGCAATTAAATTAAAATTAAATAAATTTTATAACGTCCATCTATGAAAAAGTCCCAATAATTTATAAAAATAAAATATGTTTTAGTAACATCAAAACAAATTTAAATAATATTATGGTCATCAAAAGCAAATTTGCTTCGCTGTTAAATATTCCTTATTTTGAAACTTTTATACAACAAATTTTTTTTTTTTTACGGTTGACATAATTTTACCGAAGGTTTAAAAACTAATTTTGCTATTTTAAAAAATAAAAACACAAAATTAGTTAAAAAAATAATTACAAATCTTCCTGAAGTTCTGCCTCGCCGACTTCTGTGGCTTTCTCGTTTCGCGCGTTTACACGCCCGGTGCTTCAAGACTTCTTCATCGCCTAGTCTTTTGGTATCTTCGTCCTTTCGCTGAAAGATTGAAGATGCTATAGGAGAGAGGTAAAGATAGCTCTTATTCCTGGTTTGCCTTTTCTCTTCTCTTCATCTAAGGCTTTTAATCGTCGAGTATACGGGTTGGAGCTTTGCAGAGGTGTTGATTCTGTAAAAGTGGCGGGTTCTGTCTTCTGTTGGTTTTCTTAAGGCTTCCGTTTCTTTAATGGAGGTTAAGGGTTTCAGTATCTGTTTATAATAGTTCTAAAAGCCCGAATTATGTTCTGTGTTCTTTAGTAATGGATTGTTCTGCGTTTTCTTATTAGGGGGTTTGATTTCTTTTCCATTTATTGTAATTTTCATATGTTCCAGAATAGTACCTTTATTCATTTTGAAATCTAAGCAGATCTTGCTTTTCTTAATAATAAATAACTTTTTTGTAGGTGAGAGTTATTTTAAAGCGTTGAAATGCTAGAGAAGAAAGAAGGCAATGAGGTGGAAGCTGATGTTCGGAAAGGAGAAATCTCAAAGAAAGAAATGGTAGAGATGGGCGAGTCCTTGCTTCCTTACTCTTCGACTATACTGGTCGCGATCAATGGAACTAAAAGCAGTAAACTTGCTCTTAAATGGGCTTTGAATGCTTTTTTATCTGGAGGGAAAGTTCATTTGAAGCTATTTTATGTTCGTCCACCGATCACAATGATTCCAACTCCAAGTAAGTTATCTTTTTTGTTCTTATTCTGGCTCTATATATTTATTTGTTAATGATTTGTTAAGAGTCACCAACTGAAAATAAAGAATTGCAATAAATAACCCAACGAAACTATTAATAAATTTGACTGAGATTTAACAATCTGCAGCTAGAGTTTGTATTTGACCCCTTTTGATGTTATTTATGCAACAGTATATCCTCTGTCACTTATGCGTTCATTGTTTTGGTTAGGAAAATTTGTTTATACAATGATACAGTCTACTTCTCTAGAGGAATCTCTTATAACAGATGACCATGAGCAATCAAGAATTTTGATTGTTGCGAATGGTTTTCCATTTTCACCTGTCATTGTTGTTTTGTTAATTTATATGCTTGTTGCAATAGAATTTATGTCATAGCAAGTGATGCAAAATTCAAAGTATGCACATTGGAAATGGAAAACTGTGTTACATTAATCATTTTGAAAATTTTGTGGACATCTATGACTCATCAAGATTTTTTTGTTTTTAAATGATGAAATTTTATAACCAATTAGTGAAGATTTTACCGAACAATCATGACTAGCATTAATGAAGACAATTGTAACTTCATAAGGATAAATGAGAGTAGGAATAATGAAAGAACTCTCAATAAATTGACATTTAGCTTTTTCAGACAGCTCTTAAGACATAAGTAGGCCCAACAACCATACTTGATAATACTCTAAATTTTATGGCCCATATGTTCTTGCATTGGTTTTAATATGGAAGTAGGGGTTAGGTATTAACTTTCATTTGGGATAGTAATTTTCTCGCCTAATTCTTCTCATTTTCAAGTCGAAACCATGCAAGTTAATTTAAATTTTATGACTCGTTTTCTTAATATTTCATCTAAAATTGTATTCATAGAATTTGACTTCGTATGCCATAGGTTTTATGAAACATTTTCATTGTTTGGATTGCATGTGAGCATAATAGAATCAACAGCTCTGCGGCACTCAAGATAAACATATGGAGAATCGGGACTCAAAATTTTAGGCTGAAATAGTTGAGATAAAGATATTAATGATAATAATGTTGTGTTATCCATGTAGGCAAGAGCCAGCCTATTGGTGTTCCCCATGCCAATTTTAATTCCCAAACGGTGCGCTGTTGGTTTCCCTAACAGATTTTGGTTTTCCTGCTTATTAAATGTTGTTTTTATGCTTCGTTTTTCCCCTTGATGTTTTGGTTTTCCCCTCCTGGTAGCTGCACCTTCGGTTTCTCCCTTGACAGCCATGAGATGCTTCATTTTTCCCACCCTTGGCAGCTGAAAGGATGCTTTGGTTTCCCCTTGGAGGCTATCCCTTTAGTCCCGATTTGCTGCAGTTTTGTAGGTGTTCCTATTGGCTGTTTGGGTGGTGCATTAACTACATGTATTAATTTTTTCTCCCTATAAATGATGTTGTTTGTGACAGTTTTAGAAGGATGGATATGTGATGATTTTTTGAATATAAACGTGCGGTTTGTTATAGCTTGTCAGCTAGCCTCCTTTCCCCTTCCCCTCTACTATTTCGTCTCGGCCTCTATCTCTTCTTTTTTATCCATGGTTCCCGCCCATATTTATCTTTCTTCTCTTAAATAATATAAGTTGTAAGGTGTTGTGTTCTTGTATTGTTATGTTATATATGTGTTTGTTCATGTTTATTATAAGGAAGACTTTTAGTTTGCAATCCTAATGTATTTTTTTTTGTTGGACCATTGATGCATGCTTTGATAACAAAATCTTATGGAATTTGGTCTTTTGATCATCACGTGTTGATCAACATGAATTGTCTCAATTTATTGACATTTGGTTTTGTGATTGTAAAAGAAACATCATTAACTCAAATAGACTACTAAAAGACATGAATGTGCTGGCATAATGGTGTAACCAAAAAAATTACATTAGGATTGCAAACTAAAAGTCTTCCTTACCATAAGCATAGACAAACACACACACACACACATATATATATATATATATATATAATTAAGAGAAGAAAGATATAGATAGTGGGAACCGTTGATAGAGATGAAGAGATAGAAAACCGAGACGAAATAGGAGAGAGGAAGGGGAAAGGAGGCTAGCTCGCAAGGACGCAAGGTAGAATAAATCTACAGGTTTCTATTAAAAAAATCATCACATATCCATCCTTCTAAAATTGCCACAAACAACCCCATTTATAGGGGAAAAAAGAAAAAAATACATGTAGTTAATATATCTCCCAAACATCCAATAGGAACACCTAGAAAACTGAGCAAACTGGGACCAAAGGGACAGCTGCCAAGGAGAAACTGAAGCATCATTTCAGTTACCAAGGGTGGGAAAAAAGAAGCATCTCATGGCTGTCAAGGGGGAAACCAAAAGGGCAGCTACCAGTAGGGGAAAACCGAAGCATCAAAGGGAAAAATGAAGCATCAAAACAACATTTAATAAGCAAAGAAACCGAAATCTGTTAGGGAAACCACTATCCAACCTTTTGAGAATTAAAACCAGCTTGGGGAACATCAATAGACCGGCTCTTGCCTACATCAATTCTCCCTTGGTGGAGAAATCTCATCTCTTGATGAGATAGTTTCTGAACTTCTACCATGAGCAGATTGCGCTTTTTCCAAATCTTATATTAAAGTAGAGTACTTCCTTTGGATCTTCTCTTTTTCTTGCTTAAACTTGACTTGAAGTTGATGCTTCCTATTTTTATATTTTTCTACACATAAATACATTTTCTCTTGAATTTTGTAAAGCTCATTCTGAAGTGGATCGGTAGAATATCCTTGTGGCAAAATTTAACTTGTTAGAATTTTCTCTTATGGAATAGTTGGTAGACTTTCATCAACTACATATTATATTTCATCTTGAGACTTACTTAAAACTTTGGCTTTTTGATTGATTGGACTATCCATTTTTTTTTTAAAGAAAGGAAAACTCATATGACCTAGGTTTGGATACCAAAACTGTGCAACAAAAATAATTTCATTAGGATTGCAAACTAAAAGTCTTCCTTATCATAAACATAGATAAACACCTATATAATATAAAAATATGAGAACTCAACACCTTACAACTTATATTAATTATGAGAAGAATGATACAAATGGGACAATAATCGTGGATAGAGAAGAAGAGATAGAAGACCGAGAAGAAATCGTAGAGGAGAAGGGGAAAGGAGGCTAGCTCACAAGCTAGAACAAATCTGAATGTTTATATTCCAAAGATTATCACATATCCATGCTTATAAAACTGCCACAAATAGTCCCATTTATAAGGAAAAAAAGAAAAAAAAATAACAATTAATACATATAGTTAATGCACCTCCCAAACAGCCAATAGGAACACCTAGAAAACTGCAGCAAACCGGGACCAAAGGGACAGTTGCCAAGGGGAAACCGAAGCATCATTTCCGCTGCCAAGGGTGGGAAAAAGAAGCATCTCATGGCTGTCAAGGGGGAAACAGAACGGGTAGCTACCATGTGGGGAAAATCGATGCATCAAGGGGAAAAATGAAACATCAAAATAGTATTTAATAAGCAGTGAAACCGAAATATGTTAGGGAAACCAACAGCCCACCTTTTGTGAATTAAAATCGGCATGAGGAACACCAATAGGTCGGCTCTTGCCTACATCACATAAAAAAGAATATATATATATATATAAAAGAATATAGTTATTAAAATCCTATCAAAAAAATACTTCATGATACATGTATAAATCTTGGCTCTATGTTGAAGTTTTTTTTTTCTTTTTAATTTAAATTTTATTTTATTTTTGCTTATGCAAACAACCATATTTGGTTTTTGCAGTTTTATCTAATAATAATAGTTAAAAGCTTGACTGTAGTTTGCTGCATCTTTTTTTGTTGGTTTTAGTGGGGAACTATCTTCCTATTTCTCAAGTGCGTGATGACATAGTATCTGCATACAGAAAGGATATAGAATGCCAGACAAGTTCAATGATTCTCCCTTACAAGGAAATATGCTTGCGTAGAAAGGTGAGGTTTCTATTTTTATATTGGTTTAACCATGTGTCTCTAATTTTAGCCTATGCAGTTGGGGAGTGCGGGTGTGGAGTTGTGGAGCTTTTAATGGTAAGTACCAGTGATCAATTTACTTTTATTCTTATTTTTAGGTAGATTTGGAAATCGTGATAAGGGAAGCTGATGATGTTGCAGAAGAAATAGGAAATGAAGTTGAAAATTTTCAAATATGCAGGCTCGTCATTGGTGCTTCTTCTAGAAATATGATTACAAGGTACTTCAGTGGCCAGTTTCTTTACATGAATATAGAACCGTTATCTAAAGAAGATTTATTGAAAGTTGTTTAATTTATGTTTTGGGAATTGCGGTTTGTATTCTAATAAACCTTTATTATTAATCTTAAGCCTTATCAAAATTTGTATGTCATTAAACCATCAGTATAGCTGTCTTTTATATTTGATATCATACTGCATGAATCAGCAGTGGGTGCACTTTTTTAGGTATACTTCCGACTGCAGGACTTTGCTAGAGCTATATCCAGAGCAGCTCATTTTGGACATGCTATTTGAAGGATACTAAGTGTGATGAAAGATATAGAAATAAATACTTCTCATTCTTTTACTGGCTCATCGTCACCATCCTCCACATTTGTTTCTATGAAAATTTGATCGCTTCAGATATGAAATTAATTGATTCAAGAGAAGTAGCAAACTTTCCTTATTATAATACTTGCAGTACTGTTAACTGACAACCCTTTATTGTTCCTTAACCATACTATTAGCGAAGGTGTCCTATAAAGTCTACAACAGTTGACTAGAGGAAGTCTACATTATATTCAGCATACCTCTTAATCATATGTGACATGAACAACATATTCGAATGCTCAATAGCAAACTGTCCATACAAAATGAAATTTGTAGAAATAAAGTTTTGTTTTTATATAACGGATCCAAAAGCCCAAACACTGCTATCTAATTGACAGTTGGTATCAGCGTTGTCCTTAATTTATCTATTTGACAATTTGACACTAGCAATCTGATAAGCTTCTTGGCATCCAAGAAGGAAGAGCACGGTTAGAGTAGGTGTAGACTCCAAAAGAGAAGAAAAAATAGAAGATAAATCATAAACTATTCATTCCATAAACTTTTCTTACAATAGGAGGTTATTTATACTACTTGACTAGACAAAGTTTACAATATAGACCGGTCTATATTGAACAAACTAAAAATAGAACTGGTCTACCTCAAGTTAAAATAGAATAAAAATAAACTAGTGCTTATTACATGTTTGTAGATCAATAGCTTAAACTTTATGTTCTCAATGTTGAATGTCTTGGGGTTCTTAAACTTCCATGGATGTCGGTTTATCTATTGTGTTTGTAGCCCGTGATTTACAGTTTAATTGTACAATTTTAGGATCCAATAGAATATGTTGATGCCTAACATAATGCATCTATTTTGTGATTCTATGAGCTATGAACGTTAAACCCTAAGGAACTCCAATTGATTACCCTCATCTCTTACTGGGTTTCCCATATATTGATTCTTCTTATGATTAAGTTGATGCTCCCAAGTATTATTAAATGTTGATTTGCCATTTGACATTTATTTTTTTCAAACATATCGGAAATTAACTGACATCTTTTATGTTCGTAGGAAACTTAAAGGCATGAAAATGTCCAACAAGATCTCTGAGAGCACTCCAGTCTTCTGTACTGTTTTTATTATTAAAAAAGGAAAGCTTTCAGCTGTGCGCTCGAGGACAGATGAAAGATCCAACAATGAGAGAAGTTGTGTCGGTTCTTCATGCAACTCTTCTGTCTCTTGTTCAGGTAATCAAAACTTTTTTGTCTGATCCAGTAGACATAAAGAAAAAGGATTTAAAGGTCAGAAAAGGTCATTAGATTTGTGTATTTATCAAATATAACAATCAAACAACTTTTTCAAATATATAAGCTTCAAGTGTTTGATGTCCATAAATGAATCTAATAGTAGTAGAGAAGGGTCACCTTACCATCCTGAATAACTGGTGCTTTATTTCAGCTATGCATAATCTTATTTGGACTACATAATTATCACATAAGATGTGGACACAAGAAAGCTAGTGCCTTATCCGTAACAAACCATACTGTAGTTCCATGTATATATGTGCATGATATATCAAGACTCGAGCATAAATACTGTCCTCATGGATAAGTGATAGGAAACACTTGAAGGTCTCAAGAATTTCCTAGTAATATTTGAAAAACAGCGAGAATTCTCCAAAAAAATTCACACAAAACTAGGAAAACAATAGGTAATTTGTATTATTTGATGAATTAGAACAGAAAATACCAAGATATAATTGATCATCTATTCAAGAGGAGGATCTATCTCTCCCAAATCTGTAGACGCCGCTAGAGCCCAAAAATCTAAGTGATCTCAAATTTCAACCAAATTCAAGTTACCATAACCCTAGGAAAACAAACTATTTAATGCATACAATTCAAAAGGAAATCTATAAACAGTCCCTACATTCAATTTCCTTCCTAAACTTCATAAAAATTCCTTCCAAAACTGCTCTTTTTGAATTTGAGGTTTGATCGGTGTGTAGGAGGCGGAGAACTCCGCCTCTGTAGTTCGTAAGCCAGTTCGGTATGGACCAGCTGGACCGGTCCAATGGACCGGTCTAATAATACTCTCTTCCCAAAGATTCACCTTGTCCGCAAGGTGGAAATATGACACATTCATCCATTCCTTCTTCATCATAAACGGGAAGAACCTGAAGAGTTCGGTCTTTACACTTGTGCCTCGGCGTATACCTCTCGGCATATCTGAAACAGAGCCCCTTCGCCATTTTCTCCTATAATTTCGGTTCTGTGAGCTTCTTGAAGTTGTCACCTGATTTTACTCCTACAGTCTTCTCATTTGAAGTCTCCCGAAGAGTACCCAGTGTCGGCTATTTGGGTGCTAGAAGGGTGGTGGTCCCTGTTTGGACCTCCTGAGTTGCTGCTTCCCATCTCTCTCTCAAGATGCCTCTGATCCTCCACCAATTGAGTTAGCTCCATAGCATCTCCCAAATCATGAGGTCTCATTATTCTAACCGCTGCCCAGATCTCTGGCATTAGCCCCTTCATGAAATTTTCCTCTAGCACTGTCTTAGGAAGACGGTCCAATCGATTAGCAAGGTACTCGAATCTCTCCGGTATTCCATTACTGAACCATTCTGTGTTAAGACGAAGAACTGCTCGTAGAAGTCTCCTCCTCTGCTGATTTGAAAACGTTCCAACAAACAGTTCTTAAACTCCCTCTAGGTCCTTATCGGTCATCTTGTATCTCTGCATTGGTATAATGCTAAAGCTTTCCCTTCCAAGCACATCCTGGCTACCATCAACTTCTCCTCCTCTGTCAATCTATTGACAATAAAGTACATTTTCACCCTGTAGATCCACCCATGTGTATCCTCTCCCTCAAAGATAGACATCTTTAGTTTCCTCACCCTTAGATCACCTCTGTTCCCTCTGTTCCCTTCATAATTTCCTCTTCCACAAGGGGGTGGTTCCCCGCAAGTGTCCCAATCATCCTTCTGCGTTCATAGCCCAACCTTTCATCAAATTCCCACATTCTCCTCTCAAATTTAGCACCCCTTGGATCATAACAAACCCCTCCACTTTCAAATCCAGCCCTGCTTTGGTCATAATTATCCATTTCCCTTTCCAATCTTGCCCATCTCCTATCCAAATCAGCACATCTTAGTTCTTGCCCCACCTCCTCACGCCTCTCCTTACACCCTTTGCCCGGCTCCTCCCTAGGAATAAGCTCTATGAGAGGTATTTTGATGTAGGACTAAATGCTTACAATGAATGTAAAAGAATTTGCACGATTTATTGATAAGAGCAATTAAGATTAGAACTATTAGCAAAATAAAACGATCAAATAAAACATAAGAGTGGTCACTTCCGTTTAGGCTAAGTTGCGCACTAAGCACTCGGATTATCAAAACAACATAGAAAATCAAGTCATGCAAATATAATAGCCTTCAACAGAAATCCCTAATCTAACAATAATATTAGAAGCAAATAAAGTGCACTCAATCCTACGTTTACTAAGCTTTGGCAATGGCGAAGCAAAATCCTATGTTTACTAAGCTTAGACAAAGGTGAAGCTCGGCTCCTTATGAATCTCCATCACCTACAAGATTAGGGGGATTAGAAAAGTAAATAAAAAAGGGAAGAAGTTCACCCTTATCAAAAACCCGGAGGCAAATAGGCGATGTGTTGACGAAGTTTGTCTTCGTTTCTCGTGAAGGTTCAATTGGAGGAGAAGAGATATCTTCCAAGCGCCGAAGTGTTGAATATATTGATCCTTTGATTGCCTTGAAGAATCCTTCGAGAAAGAGGGGCTTCCTTCAACAAGTCAAGTAGGAGAAGGCAAGAGGAGGATGGCCGGCCAATGGATGAAATTTGAAGAAGAGTTAGGTTCAGAATTAATTTTGGAATCAGGTTTAGAGTTTGGAAGGGGGGCAAGTGGGAGGGAAGGCTGAAATCACTTTCCCAATCAAGGTTCTTTGATTTGGAAAGAGTTTGAACAGCCTAAGGGGAGGAGAGGGGAGGCGGGTAAGGTAGGGAGGCTGGGTAATTTAATTCCTAAAGAGGGGACTTGAGTTTGGAAAGAAATAAAGAGGTGGGGACCATGTAGAGGCTGGCGACATCCATAGAGGGAAGGGGTTTGAGGGAAAGTAATTACTCTTCCCTGATTTGGGAAATCAAATTAGGAAGGCGGGATCTTCAATCCAATTCAATTCAAAATTCAAATTGAACTTAATTTAGGAACTTTCCAAAAATATGTATCTTAAATTAGGAAAGAAATTTCAACTTTCAATTGCTTTGAATTTTGAAATTAAACCTTTCCAAATTAAGAGGAGATAATTATGAAAAGAATCCAAGGTGTGATTTGAATTTTGGAGGGAGGAGGAGGGTGATGAGTCCGGCGGCTAGTTGGGCTTTGAAGGAGAAATTTCGGTGGGGTGAAGGTGACGTTGGGTTGGTCGGGTGAGGGTGGAGAAGGAATTGGGGTTATATGGTGGTGAGTGAAAGTTGGATGGTGGCCGGCGGCTTAAAGAGGTGGGGAGGGATTTCAAAACCGGCGGCTAGTTGAGGGAGGAATGAGGAGGAAAAATGATAAAGAAGGTAGAACCACGAATCCGGCCATCTCCAAGGTTGGTGGGTGATCCGTTTTCCCTCTCCTAGGGATTCATCTCTCAAACTCTCAAGCTCTCACAAGAACTCATGCAATGAAGAAATCTTAATCGATCAATCATTCATTAATTTCAAAATAGAATAAGGAGGGCTATATAAAGCCTCATACGACATCCCTTAGTAAAAGGGTACAACGGGAAAGCAAATAAAATGCGACAACATAAATAAGAAAATACGTAGAATAAATCAAAAATACAATGACTCAATCGTGGCCGTAGATCAGGGGCCACGCCTCTGATAAACCTTTCATGATCTGATGTCCCCATCATATTCTCTTTCTCCCTTTCGAGTCACCACCTCTTGATCTCCCTTTTGCCTGATTGGCTTAGGATTTTTCCCATCTCCTTGGCTGTCGGCGCCTTCCCTCCCCTCCGACGGTGATATTTTGATTTATTCCTCGTGTACTTTCTTCAACATCTCCCACGGGCTGGAAAAATTCTCATCTATCTTTTCATGGATGACTGAAATGTCTTTCTTTAAATCTGAAACTTGAGTTTGTAGATCTGAAATTTTAGATTTCATTTGTTCGATCTCCACTTTGAGGCTTTCCTCCAACGCATCCACTTTCTTGGCCCCAATACCCGGATCTTTGTCGACTCCAAAATCTGGAATTTAACCCTTCAAAACAGCAAATAGCTTCTCTTTCGGCTGAAAAACAGTAACTGATTTTTGGGATTGCTCTATAACATAGCCATTGAAAGAGCAATTGAAGAATGATTGTTTCAAATGGGGGGAGACAACCAACCAGGCGTTTGATCAGCTGAAGAAAGCTATGATGAGTGTCCCTATGTTAGCACTACTAGATTTTAGCCAGTCATTTGTAGTAGAGACTGATGCATCAGGTTATGGGTTGGGAGCAATTCTCATGCAGAGTCAGAGGCCCATAACTTATTTCAGCTAAGTGTTGACTGCTAGGGCGAGGCTGAAATCAATGTATGAAATGAAGATGATGGCGATAGTGTTGGCAATACAGAAGTCCCAAACTTACCTGTTGGGACGATACTTCATAGTCAGGACTGACCAAAGGAGTTTGAAGTTCTAGTTAGAGAAGAGGATGATAATAGAGGAGCATCAAAGATGGCTTTCCAAGTTTTTGGATTCGAGATTCAGTACAAGTCTGGGCTGAAAAATAAAGCTGCATATGCCCTTTCCAGGCGTGGTGAGACCCTCGGGTTATGACTCTATATGTTACCATGGTGGTGGATTAGGAGGCCTTGAAGCGTGAGAGCAAGCAGGATGAAGAGATGAATAAGATAAGGGGAGACTTACTGCAACACAAGGATAACCATCTTGGTTACTCTTTGATGGGTCAAAAGCTACTATATCGGGGACTATTTGTGCTCTAGAGGACATCGCCACACATCCCTCTCTTGTTGCAGAAATTTCATGGCACAACTATTGGGTGACATTCAGGAGTTCAGAAGACATATCATAGACTGGCAGCGGAGCTATACTGGGTGGGCATGCGGAAGGATGTAGAGGAGTTGGTGGTGGACAGATTGAGACACAAATACTAAAGGATGTAGAGAAGTTGTGATGTGTGCTAGAGACACAAATACCTGGTTATGGCTATAGGTTGTCTTCTACAGTGTTGGACATTACCCGAGAATGTGTGGTAAGATGTGCCTATGGACTTTATTGAAGGATTATCTAGATCGAAAGGGTTCATTGTGATCCTAAAGGTGGTGGACAGATTGAGCAAATATGCTCATTTCATTCCCTTACGTCACTCTTATACCGCAGTATTGGTGGCAGCCATATTCATTAAAGAGGTGGTTCGTTTGCATGGCAGACCTAAAGCCATTGTGTTCGATTGGGATAATGTCTTTCTAAGCCATTTATAGAGGGAGTTATTCAAGATGCAGGGGACTATCCTGAAGCGGAGTACAACTTACCACCCCCAGATGGATGGCCAAATAGAGGTGGTGAATTGCAGTGTGGAGGCTTATCTTTATTACTTTGTATCAGATACACCAAAGATGTGGATTAAGTGGTTAGCCTGGGCGGACTATTGGTATAACAATTCATATCATACAACAGCCTAGACAATGCAATTTAAAATCCTATACCACACACCATTATTATCAGTGGAGTAGTACTTGGGAGAAAGGGATCTGATTTTGGTAGAATTGAAGGAACATCTACATAGAGCATAACAAATCATAATAAAGCAGGCATATGAACATAGGAGAGACGTGCAGTTTGAGGTAGGAGACATGGTTTATCTGAAGATCTGACTGTACATACAGAAGACTTTGGCTTGATGATGGAATGAGGAGTTCTCCCCCCACTACTTTGAGCCCTATGAGGTAGTGGAGCGCATTTGCGTAGTGACATATCGCCTAAGGTTGCCACTGACCTCTGCCATCCATCCCGTATTTCATGTATCTCAACTGAGACGAGCCATTGGAAGCCACACACACTTGCCTGCACTATCGGCCACACTGTCAGAGGATATGGAGGTGCTATTGGAACCACTTGAGTTGAAAGAGGTGCTCCAAGGAGAAAATGGGATCGGGGAGGTGCTGATCAAGTGGAAGGATTTATCATAATATGAAGTAACATAGGAGCCCTACGGTACCATCCAAAAGCAGTTTCCCTCTTTCTATCTTAAGAATAATGTGACTTTTTAGGAGGGAAGTATTGATGTAGCAACTGACACCACAACTGCCAAGGTGGGCAGCAGCTCAAGTGCCTAGGGGGGGCCATTACCTCCTTTATCCCCTATAGGAGATGAGGCTTTGAAGGGAACTCTTTGGGAAAGATGTAAAGAATATTATTAGAGGATTTTTGGTTGTTTAAAGTGGAAGATTGTGGGGGTTAGGGTTTATACTTTGGAATTTTATTTGTTGCAACAATTTTTTGTAGGAGTTTTTGGCCTAGTTGCTGCTAGGAATTGTGGAGAGACGATTCACCTCTCGAACAGTGAATCAATTTGTATCTTGTCTTTCTTTACTTGAAGATTAATAATTACAATCCCTTTGGTGCTATTTCTTGATCTATTTGGAGTAAGTGTTCTATTTTTTATATTGTTGTATGCTGTTTTGGTCATCAAATCCTATTAGGTTGCTGCTTAATAGAAAGTGCTTCAAATTCTTTTGGCAATCCATGTCTTAGTGGAGGGTTTATCTATCATGTTTGCTTCTTTCCAATGGAATCTCTTCTTGCAACCTTTGATTCTACCCTGCTGTTGGAGTTCCTGCTGCATGTTGAATCAGGTTCAAAATGCATTTATTCTAATTTTGGAGAGATGCAGAAAATGTTGGTTTCATAGACAGCATCGTCAGATGTGGCACAAGGATAAAGAGGAGCATCCTGGAATTATTCTTGTTTAGGAAATAAGTATTATTGCATAAACATTGATTAAATATAGCTAAGAAAGTGCTATAGAAATTAACGATAGTGAAAATATGCAAACTGTCTTCTGGTTTCTTTTTCAATTTTTTTCAAGTATCCATGCAACGTTCATCTCTGAATTCAGGAATCCTGACCACTTCGAGTTTGCAGTTAAAAAATGACTTATAAAGGTTTTAAGCATTGTTATGCCATTGTCTGTTGCCATTGTCTGTTGCTTTCATGTCTTATGCCTGCTTCTTTTATAATCAAACCCTTTTCATCAGAATATCTCATTAGAAAGTGACTTGCATGACTTGACAATTGTCAAGTTATTGATTCTTGTTCTCATATTATATATTCTTCAGAGTCAATGGATGCAGATACACTACAAAAGTCCTCACATCCTGAGAATATCTACCTTCAAATCCGGCGTGTTGAAACTCTTTCCACCAAAGATGAAAAAAAAGATAACAAATCTGATGACACGGGTAGCCCCTGCAGCATCCTCCACAGTACTACTTCCTCGAACAGTGAGGATGATATCAATGTTCAGAGTTTACCCACCCAAATGCATGACAGCAAAACCAAATTGTCTAGTAATGGAAATTACGGAGCAAAAATCAATTCATTGGCCTTGGATATGTCCTCAATGTCGGATGATTTGAGTGAATCTTTATTAACAGGGAATAAGGTAACTTAGCACATTTATAAATACAGTTTTTAAAGTTTTTTTATTGGCCATCCATTTTATCTGAGACTTTTTCACATTTTAAAAATTCTCGGAAACTGACTTGAGAATGTTCATGGTATGGTTGAAATTGACAAACTGAAATCATTATTTTGTTTCCCATCAAGTATGTTCAAATGTTTAAATGCTAGAACTTTGACAGTTTTATTACATCATTATTTTATAATCATTAGTTCCGTTCTGTTAATTAGCTGAATGAAAAATGCCATGAACAGGAAAGGGCAAGTCTAAAAGAGAATAACATCATAAAAGAGGAGACTAAAGAAGCTACTGGGCTGGAAAAGAAAAGGCTAGAAGCATCAGAAAGGGATGCTTTATTTGTGAAGAAGTGCATCAAGGAGACCTCAACGGTTAAAGCTACATGTAAATCTGAAGAGGAACAAAGGATGGAAATAGCTAGCTTCAGCAATGACGAGAAATTCAAAAACTATACATGGGAAGAGATAGAATCTGCCACCTCATCATTGTCTGATGCACTAAAGCTTGGAGCAGGGGCAAATGGAACAGTCTACAAGAGTACCTTTGATCACACAATTGCAGCTGTGAAAATTCTCAACTCAAATGAGGAATGTGGAACCAAGCAATTCAAGCAAGAGGTTGAGAAATTCTCATAAATTATTTCAACTTAGCTTGAAATATTGATTGAATTAACTATTAAGGCTCAATTTAGATACAATATGAGTTTACTGCGTTGTCATGCTTTTAATTTCTTTTCTCTGACATATAAACTCGTATTTCCTTTACAGCTTGAAATCCTGACTAGAATTCATCATCCCCATATGCTTATACTACTTGGAGCCTGTCCTACAAGGGGCTGCCTGGTCTATGAGTACATGGAGAATGGCAGCCTTGATGACCGCTTGAAATGCAAGTATAATACACCTCCACTTCCATGGTTTTACCGATTGAGGATAGCTTGGGAGGTTGCTTCAGCTCTTGTTTTTCTGCATCACTCGCAGCCAGTGCCAATTGTTCATCGTGATCTCAAGCCTGCAAACATCTTGCTCAACGAGAACTTTGTGAGTAAAATTGGCGATGTAGGTCTGTCCACCTTACTTCCCTCAATGAAATCAATGATCACATCTCCTGTTGGGACATTCTTCTACATTGACCCTGAGTATCAGAGGACAGGTTTGGTGTCACCGAAATCAGATACTTATGCTCTGGGGATGGTCATTTTGCAGTTGTTGACTGCAAAACAGCCTATGGGGCTTGCCAACATTGTAGAAATGGCAATTGAAGATGGTGACTTGATGGAGGTTTTGGATCCTAAGGCTGGGCAATGGCCTAAAGGACCAGCACAGGAATTGGCCCTTTTGGGATTAAGTTGCTTGGAACTAAGACCCAAGGACCGTCCTGAGTTGAAGGATCATGTTCTTCCGGTGCTGAAGAGACTTAAAGAGATTGCAGATGAGGCCAGCAGTTTGACCTCTGAAACTCCTGTCCTAAGTCCGAAGTCTTAAGGTTAGTATACTCTTTAACAATTTTTATGATTAAGATTTGGTTCAAAAAGGCAATCGATTTAAAGGAAATATGAATGCAAAATGGCCTAAAATAAGTAGCTTTTTTAAAAATCCTTCAATATAGTCTATAATGCAAGTTCCATTTCAACACACTTAAATTTCATCAAGAACAAGTTTCTCATCTTAGTTTCAGCAAAATAATAAATTTCTAACTTTAAATTATGTTTATAGCAAATTCCATCAATTTTTAATTTTAGCCACAGCTTCATGGAAGAACAATTATAAATGGAAGACTAAAATTAGCTACAGTGCAATGTTGAGGTTGGAAGTCAATGTTTGACACAATTATAGTCTCAAGATATGAACTACTGTTGAAGGCAAGACACGAAAAGCTAGAATGCCAAGGAAATCACGCAACTTCTACTATGCCTAAAATGTACATGTTGCTACAATGTAGTAAATAGAAGAAATCCTGCGATTGTTAAAAAAAGGGAATAAAAGAAGTTTAGAACTTCCGACACCTCTAGTATAACCAAAATTTGGATCAATTGAATCTCGTAAATTTTGAATTAGCGGCCATAAATGTGAACATCTAAAGCAGTGAATAAACAACAAGCGAATTAGTTATGTGCTTAATTGGGGAATCGGAAATTGCTAAATTTGGAAATCCAAGAGCTGAATCGAAATGACTTGCAACAATAAATCAAATGTGAAGAAATAATCAAAACATTAGAGAACACATTCTATTATCGTAGGCATATTTTTTTAAAAAAAAGAAAGACCAATTAAGTCCCATAATTTTTGAATTAGTGGCCTCAAACGTGAACATCTAAATCAATGAATGGACAAAATGAGAGTTGGTCATGTGCTTAAATGGGTAATTGGAAATAGCTAAACTAGTAAATCTAAGAGCTAAATTGAAATTACTTGCAATAATAAATCAAATTTAAAGAAATAATTAAAATATCAGAGAACACATCCCATTATCATAGGTATGTTAGAAGGAGGAGAAGAAGAAGAAGATGAAAAAACTCATAACCACTATAAATTTATAATGCTTACCTTAATGCTCAACTTTGTGCTTCCGGCAAGTATTCATTTTTGGATTTCTGTCAATTTTTTATTTTCTTATGTTCAATAGATATTATTATAATCAATTTTTTAATATAATCATTATTTAATTTATTATTCCTATTTTTATCATATATCCATCTTAGCATTCTTATTTTTATCATGCTTGACTTAATTATCAACTGCCTTTTTTATTTATTTTTATTTTTTTTATCAACTTCCTTATTATTGTCCAACATTCAAATCTATACAACATTGTAGATCTAATTATAATTTCTTACAATGTATGTTTAAGTCTTGGATGTTCTCACTAGACATTTGCAAGAGGATGTACCTTGGTGTATGCTTTATGCTGATGATATTCTTCTTGTTGATAAGACTAGAGATGGAGTTGAAGGTAAACTTGAATTATGGAGGTCAACCTTAGAGTCTAAAGGTTTTCGCTTGAGTAGATCTAAAACGGAATATATGAAGTGTAATTTTAGTAGTAATAGACCTAGTGAGGGGATTGTGACTTTGGGCGATCAAGTCATTAATAAGAGTACACGTTTTAGATATCTTAGATCTATTGTTCAGAGTGATGGTGAAATAGATGGGGATATTATCAGCATAATTCAAGTTGGATGGTTGAAGTGGAGGAATGCATCGGGCTTGTTATGTGATAGTGATGTACCCCTCAAACTTAAGGGAAAATTTTATAAGATGGTAGTGAGGCCTGCAATGCTTTGTGGTGCTGAATGTTGGCCATTAAAAGAGAAGCATAATACTAAGTTAAGTGTGGCAGAGATGAGGATGCTCAGGTGGATGAGTGACTTTACCATTAGATATAGGATACGAAATGAGCATATACATGAAAAGGTTGGAGTAGCTCCAGTAGAAGATAAGATTAGAGAGAGTCGCCTTAGATGATTTGGTCACATAAAACGGCGGCCTTCCGATAACCCGGTCAGGAGAGTAGAGGTATTAGATTTGACTTATGTTAAGAAAGGTAGGGGTAGACCTAAAAAGACTTGGTTAGAAAATATTAGGAATGACCTTTCTTTATTAGATTTAAACAAGAATTTGACTTTTAATAGGACACAATGGAGAAAAAGTATTCATGTAGCCGACCCCACGTAGTGGGATAAAGGCTTGATGTTATTGTTGTTGTATGTTTAAGTCTTCATAATATTTTTCAATGTATAATACTCTTAAATCATTAATTCATTTTAATTACTCAACCTTAATTCTATAAGTTTTATTCTTGTTTATATCCTTATTCTTCTATAGAATAGATCTAAAATGCTTATATCTATCACACATTTATATTATTTATCTTCAATAATATTGATTAACAATCATTGATATCTAACTCACTAAACTGGCATATCATATACTAAATTTTTATTTCACTAATTCTACTTAAAACATTGACCTTCTGATGACCTCGTTAGGAGGGTAGATGTATTAGATTTGACCTATGTTTAGAAAGGTAGAGGTAGACCTAAAAGAGATTTGGTTATAAAATATAAAAAAATTACATTTTTTATTATATTTAAATAAGAATTTGACTCTGAACAGGACACAATGGAGAAAAAAGATTCATGCAGGGGATCCCATGTTGTTGTATAAAGGCTTGATGTTATTTTTTTTTAATTCTAATCCCCTCCAATTTTTATTTTTTTTTTCCTTTTTTTAAAACTTTTCAGGTCTTTTGTTAGATGTCGTATTGATTAAATTGAACATTAAAAAAAAAACAAAAACTAAAGCATGTCACTTTGAATATATCTGTTAAGCATCTAGGTAATTCATACTAAAAGATATGAACTTTAATGTTCATTCTAGATGCAATTTGAATATGCTTGAATTTTTTTTGTCACTCCATAATTGCAGGCGGAGCGCGGGCTTCTCACGCCAGGAGGGGGCTCAGGCGAGGTAGAAGCCCGGCTGTGCGCTGGTAGGCGTTGGGGTCGCGATCAGCCACGAGGTTGAGGGTGCTGGTGTCACGATAGGAAGCGGGCTCGGGTCGAACATTCGTGCGGGCATGCCGTGTGGGAGAAAATGCGTAGGCCGGAGGATGCACAGTCGCGAGTCTGTGGTTTGGCTTGAATGGAGCGGAGGTGGGCTACTAGGTAGGTCGTACGTAATCACAATTTGACTTGCAGACGGTGAAGGCGCGGGAATAAAGCACGAGGAACATGCAAGCATGTGGAACCACGAGAATGTGCACGTGGGCACTTGCGTGCGGATTGCGGGTTGGATTTTCGCACTAAAACAAGAAGCGGGCCGTGTGGGAGCAGGGTACGTGATCGAACGGATCATGCGTGTGTTGGAACACACGGGAGTCCGAGGCCTTGGCGCATGGGCTAGAGGCAATTGCACACGGGCTTTCTGTGGGTTTCAGAGTCGTAATCTGAAGCAGGATCGAAAATCTTCTAACGTACAAAACTCTCTCAACAAAAAAACCATATAAGAGTAGCTCTTGGAAATTGAATTGTTGTTGCAGTAAGGGTTTGGACGCCAGTTTGCGCAGGCTAGAGCACACCAAGGCACGAGTAGGACTAGCAGAGGTAAGCGTGGTTGGGGCAGGTGCGAGAGTGTGGGAGATGGAATTAGGTCGCGAAAGGCAAACCAAATGAGTGAAGGCTTGTCTTAGCTATTCTTTGTGGATAGCTGGTGGAGGAAGAGGTGGAGATCGGAGGAGAAGCTTTTTTTGGTTGTCTCTGTGAACAGTAGGTGGAGGAGAAGGTTTCTGCGATGGAGGTCCAGAGAGTTAGGAAAGTTTTTGTGGTGGAGGACAAGACTATCTTCTCTCGGTCTAGGCAGGGAAGCAAGAAGCTCTTCTGCAAGGTGGAGGTGTTGCTGCCAAGAGGTGACTGACGGAAATGAGAGCAAGGTGTTGTTGCTGCATCAGGAATAGAAAATGACGGAAGAAGCTTTTCTGAGCTATTCTTTGTGGACAGCAGGTGGAGGAAGAGCTGGTGACTGGAGGAGAAGCTTTTCTTGGTTGTTCAGTGGATAACATGCTGTCTTTGTGAACAATAGGTGGAGGAGAAGCAGGTGACTGTTTGGTGGAGGCTTTTCTTTGTTATACATTATAAAATTAGACTAAGGTGGAGATTGTTAGTATTTGATTCAATTTTAGGTTATAGTTGCTCTGCAATACACCATACCAGTGTCAATGTTTATATATAATTCATACATTGATGTGAAGGTTGTATCCTAAAAGAACAAATCAATAAAAGATTAAGGAGCTCTCTTCCTCTCTGTCTCCATTCTCCCTCTCCTTCTGCATTCTCCCTCTCCTTTCTGAATGCTATTCTTGTGGCAGCCAAGAAGCTCTCTTCCTCCAAGATTTTTCACAACAATTATGCTCTTATAAAATAATTTTTTTTCTTAAAACTCTCATTGGATAATTTATCATAGTAGCATTTTAATCTTTTTTTTTTGTTTTTGTTTTTTGTTTTGGTTTTTTTTTTGTCTTTAACTGACCCTATTATCTTTGCTTATAATGCATTTAGATTGCTTTATATCTCTATATAATTTTTTTTTCATGAACTATTCTATAGTATACCCTCTTTTTTTTTCCCTTAATACTAGGCTTGTTAGATAGTATAATTTTAGTAATAATAGATCTAGTGGGGGAATTGTGACTTTGGATGATCAAGTCATGAAGAGTACACATTTTCGATAACTTGGGTCTAGTGTTCTGAGTAATGGTGAAATAGATGGGGATATTATTAGTAGAATTCAAATTGGATGGTTGAAGTGGAGGAATGTGTCGGGCTTGTTGTGTGATAGAAAAGCCCCCTCAAACTTAAGGAAAAGTTCTATGAGATGTTGGTTAGACCTGCAATGTTTTATGGTGCAGAATGTTGGCCATTAAAAGAGAAGCATAATATTAAGTTAAGTGTTGTAGAGATGAGGATGCTCAAGTAGATGGGTGACTTTACTCTTAGAGACAAGATACGAAATGAGCATATACGTGAAAAAGGTTGGAATAGCTTCAATGAAAGACAAGATTAGAGAGGATCACTTAAATCAAGATTTAATCCAGGTAGTAACTTCTTTTCCTCATTTCCAATTTGAAATTATCCATATTGCCATCAGAATTATTCAAAATTAAATCTGAATTATTCAGAGTCGTCTCAGTAATTAAATCAGAATCTTCCGACTTTAAGTTCAGTGTGTTCACGGTCAGGTCAGTTTCTTTCAAGATCATATTACTATCGTCCAGGAAAACCTTATCCAAAGAAATATCCTCGATGAGACTAGGATCAAGGTGGACTAAGGTGTCGATGTTTAAAGGTTCCAACTTTCCTAGCTCAGGGTTCAAGTCATGCCGGGAGTCTGACTCAACCACTTGTGTTTCATCCTCAAAGAATTCTTCGTCATTAGTGACATCACTAGCATCCATGAAATGGATGCACTGAGTCTCAGGTTCAGGGAACCTCTTCTTCTTAATGTCTTCTTTTATTATAATCATACTTGTAGGGTCAAGGA
>NW_021319342.1:250131-254939 GCF_001605985.2 Dendrobium catenatum
AAAAAAAACTAATACTAATATTAATACTAACAATTATATTAGTATTAATATTAATATCAATAACTAACAGTAATAGTTATGAGTAATAACTAATAATGATATCAATAGATGAAGGGATTTGAGAGAAGAAATTCTCTGCTTAGAGATGTGTGGTTTTGAGGAGTTGATGGGCTCTGAGCTGGATTGCAAAGAAAACACCATTTTGGCCAACATTCCACCTTGATAGCTTTTCAATTCTTCTAGTCTCACCACGTTCTGCCTCTATATAATTGAGGAAGTCAACTGATGGTGTTTGGCTCTATAATTTCATGTTCTGAAGCAGCAACATTGCATGTTTCGTTCTAAGATAATTGATGCTCTTTCATTGGTGTGTCCATTAGATTCCATAGTTCCAACATAATGGTTAAAGATCTTGAAGCTTTTGCTTTCTTTGTAGTTTAATCTCCCTCAATCTTTGTATGACAGAAGCCAACTTATCAATCACCTCATTGCTAATAATCTCTACCTTCTGCGTCATCCAAACTAGGGTGCACTTCCATAACGGTTTGTTTGCAATTTATACCAGGAATCAAGAATAACATATTTAAAGCACTTAAACGCTCCAACACCTGCTTCAGGCGATCAGCCCTTTTCCTTTTGTAGTACCTCTAACTCCCTCTGAAACTCTTCAAGCTGCCAAGTGGATAGATCAAATTCTTCTACATTCAATGGCAGTGAAATGAGGTGTCAAAGCTGATTGGAGAGTGGAATTGAGATGAGCAGCTCGTGGGGTTCTCCTGCTCTTCCTGAACCCGACAGTTCTGATCAAACTGAGAACAAACACCTCCCTTCCCCATCGGGATCACAGATGCCATGTTCCAAGCTTCCCTTAGCGTCCTCACCCTCATTCTTTCCATAACTCTCAAAGCAATGACAGCAGCTGCCGTCAAAGTGACAATCGCCAGGAGTGCAGATGTTGACGGCGGCCAGAGGTCCGAGTCACAGGCTTTTGTGGAAGCTGCTAGAGGAAAATATGAATATAAAGGCAAGAAGGCATCATCAGTGAATGGTGAACTCCGGCGAACTGATCGGCAGACAACATGGCCGTGAAACTAAAGGTGGAGAAGAGCAGCGATCGGTCTAGAGATGGGTGTGTCTGCCAGCAAAAGCAGGCCTCCGATCGGGATCTGTAGCTGGGGACGAACAGGGAAGTAGGAGAGCTGGGGTCTTGGAAGGACTTTAGGTTGGCTCAGTTGTTGCTGTGGAGAAGTGGTAAGAGCAGAGGGAAAGTTGGGATTTCAGCTTGAAGTAGAGAGAAGCAGATATTGGCGTTGGGTAGATTAAAGAGGTGAGCAACGGGAGCAGGTTGAAGGCTGCAGGCTGCTGTGGCTTGATTGGAAGGTCTTCACATGAGAGAGATCTGGTTGCTGGAATTCGGCCTTGACTCTTGTACATTGCATGAGGCTGAGGTGGAAGGGAAATTCTGAGCAAGTGATTTGTTCGGAGACTGCATGAAGAGCAGGGGCGGGACCTATTGTGGATCTCACGGTTGGAGTAAGGAGATGCCGGGAGGTATCAAGAAGGGAAGCTGATAAGAGCTTTAGTGTAAGGAGGTAGAAGCTTTTGTGAGGGAGGCAGGAGGATTCAACCGTGGGAAGTGGGATCTGTCTTTTGAGCGGGATTTTGGAAGTTAGGAGTTGCTTTGGATTTTTCTTTTTGAGTTGCTCCAACAGGCAACAGAACCAATGGAAATAATATTGAGGCCTCCTATTCAAATGGGTGAGCTGCAGGATATCAGGAAGTGATCGCAAAGCAGAGCATTCAGCTGGATTTACGGGATTCGACAGAGATTCAATTCAGAGGGAGATAATCACACTTAATGTGATTTAACATTTCATTTGATTCTCTCCTTTTTTATTATAAATTAATATTAATATTAATAATAATAATAATTATTAATATTATTATCAATTCTCAACAATATCATGTGCTAAGTTCGAAAAGAGATGCCTCGATTTACGTGTAAATCTCTTTGATATATGTGCAGAAAGCCTCGTTTAGTGTGTCAAATTCATCGAACATCAA
Organism: Dendrobium catenatum; assembly: GCF_001605985.2. NCBI lineage: Eukaryota > Viridiplantae > Streptophyta > Magnoliopsida > Asparagales > Orchidaceae > Dendrobium > Dendrobium catenatum. Next base: position 252,196 of record NW_021319342.1, read on the forward strand.
AATTAGACAAATTGATAGTGTATTTAGGGTATTGTTGATGTCCCGGTCGCAACGGCGCAGTCCATTTTGCGATCCGACTTCGTTTGGGTGGCGACGAGGCTTAATTCCTTCAAAATGCTCGTTATCTCGATTTGCGCACAAAACCTCATTCGAACAAATTGGCACTACATTCATAGTATTGATGGTGTTCTGGACCCAATGATGCAGTCCGTTTTACAATCGGATGTCATTTGGGCGACGACGAGGTCTAATTCCCTTGAAATGCGTGCTTTCACAACATATTTGAACTGCCTTTGAAATTTATGATGTCACCTCAAATGATTCAATTTAATCAAATAAAATATATATTCCTAATGCCAACGATGTTCTGGACGCAATGACGCTGTCCGTTTGTCGATCGGATTTCATTTGGGCACCGTCGAGGCCTCGTTTTCCTCGTAGCGCATGTCTTCACATCATATTTCAATCACCTTTGAAATTTATGACGCTACCTTAAATGATCCAATTTGATCAAATAAAATGTAGACTCTTAATGCCGACGATGTTACGGACACAACGACGCCATCCGTTTTGCAATCGGACGTCATTTCGTCACCGACGAGGCTAATTTCTCTCGCAATGCGTGCCTTTGAATCGTATTTGGACCACCTTTGAAATTTACGATGCTACCTTAAATGATCCAATTTGATCAAATAAAATATACTCTTAATGCCGACGATGTTCCGGACGCAATGGCACTATCCGTTTGTCGATCAGATGTCGTCCGAGCGTCTTCGAGGCCTCGTTTCCGTCGTAACGCAGGCCTTTATATCATTTTTGCATCGCCTAAAAATTCACCACCATCTCAGATGATCCAAATTGATTTAATAAAATATATTTTTTGAATGTCAACGATGCTCCGGACGCAATGGCGCTGTCCACTTGTCGATCGGACGTCATCCGAGCATCTTTGAGGCCTTGTTTCCGTCATAACGCAGGGCTTTATATCATATTTGCATCACCTAAAAATTCACCACCATCTCAGATGATCCAAATTTATCAAATAAAATATATTTTCTTAATGTCGACGACGTTCCGGAAGCAATGGCACTGTCCGTTTGTTGATCAGACATCGTTTGGGTGGCGACGAGGCATCGTTTTCTTCGTAGCGCATGCCTTCGCAACATATTTGAGCCGCCCTTTGAAATTTTTTTAATACTTCAGACGATCCAAATTCATTAAATAAAATGTATATTCTGAATTTCGGGGATGTTCCGGACGCAATGACGCTGTCCGTTCATCAATTGGACGTCATTTAGGCGACGACGAGGCTTAGTTCCCTCGTAGTGCGTGCCTTCATAACATATATGAATCGTTCTTTGAAATTTACGACACCACCCCAAATGATCCAATTTAATCAAATAAGATGTAGACTCTTAATACCGACGACGTCCCAAACGTGATGGTGCCATCCGTTTGGCAATCTGACGTCATGTCGTCTTCGTAGAGGCGAATTTCCGCAGTATGTGCGTCATTGAATTATATTTGGATTGCCTCGAGATATGTGCCACCAATATGGGCGCTTCAAATTGAATAAACAAAAATTATAATTTTTAGAGGTTGACATTATTTCGGACGCAACGGTGAAGTTCGTTTGTCGATCCGACATTGTTTGATCAACCTCGCGCTTTAATTTTGAGTGTCGGCCATACCTTTTGATCGATCTCATCTGATTCAATTGCGAGGGGCCTCGACCCAGCAGAGTTCAGTTTCCTGATCACAACGATACTATCCATTCGGCATTCGGAGGTCATTTGACCCTTTAAGTGACATATGGCGCTAAGGTGCGTAATGTTTTATTCACCAATTGGGGTCCTTTATCGCATGGTTTGAGGTATATGGGTCAACAAATGCCCCCCAACAAATGTGGTACGCGCCCAGAGCGAATCACGTTTGTTGTATGATAATTGACCCTGTGGATCTCCAGATATTTATTCTGGATGTCACACCAAGGGTTCTCATTAACGGATGTCCAAGATTTTGATTGGATGTCACACTGATTTTTTTTATTTAGTGGATCTCCAAAGTTTGCTTAGATGTAACACTATGTTTTTCATTTAGTGGATCTCCAAAAAAAATTGTTTGGATGTCACACTAAGATATATATATATTTTTTTTTAGTGGATCTCCAAAATTTTATTCGTGGATATCCAAAAGTTTACTCGGATGTCACACTAAGATTTTTTTTACTTAGTGGATCTCCAAATTTTTTTTTGGATGTCACACTAGGATGTTGATTTAGTGGATCTCCAAAAATTTATTTGGATGTCACACTAATTTTCTTTCTTCACTGCTCTTTTAGACATGTCCATGGATGATTGTTATCTTGTCTTTATAAATTGATGCTAGTGGATATCATCTGCTGAAGATTCTTCTATCATCTGGTTGTATTTTGATGAAATTTTAAATATTTATTTGGGGATCTCGGCATGCAGAGCGATGTCGACCCAAATAAATATTTAAAATGCCCCCAGCCTTTAGGGACATTTGTAGATGTCATCCAGGGTGCTCATTCTGCGGCCTTGGTCTGAGTCCTGAGATTTTGATCCTTCTGTCCTGTGTTTTGTGCTGCGGACTTGGTGAAGGGTTGTCTGATTTGTCTTTGGTGACTTGTCAGGTGGTTTTTGTACCTTCGGCCCTATGCTTCTAGCTTTGGCGGGCTTGATGAAGGAGTAGATGCCGGTGACCAAAACCCTTAGGTTTGT
>NW_021319342.1:257650-327246 GCF_001605985.2 Dendrobium catenatum
ACCACTTTTTTGCCAAACTCCACATGTACAATCCTTCTTTTCTAGATCAACTGCGTGTCTTTCATGAAGACCCTCAACTTTGGCTTTCGTCAATGTTGACTGACGAATTATAAAATGCTCTTTCCTCGTTGTTATGTCCCTTATGTATTCTTCCACATGAGGCACTAGTTGACCTCTCCAAGAGGAGGAAATTACATTTCTTTGCGATCGTTGTTCCATAATCTTGCCTCTAATCTTGTCGACCAAATCAACGACTGGCTTATTTCTAGCTTCTTCAACCCAAGCATTAAATGATTCTGACATGTTGTTTGTGTTGGAATGATTTTTAATGTGCTCTGAAAATGTGGCCTTAGACCACTTGCATGACAAAGAATTTAAATATGCATATACTTGTGAACTAATTTTGAAGATCTCCTCAAGTTTCATATGCCAAACATTTAGGTTATAAGTGTTTGATGCCGTCCAAACCAAATTTTGAAGTTTGATGCCATCTTCGCAACGAAATAATTTTTTAATATTCTTCCACAAGTGTCTCATACACACTCTATGCTCAGCATTTGGAAAAATAAGTTTTATAGCTTCGGCTAAGCCCTTCTCCATGTCAGACATGAAGGCTAAATGTTCAATTTCACTGCCAAAACTTTCAGACAAGTTCCTCAAGAACCACTCCCATGATTTCTTAGATTCTGATTCAGCATAGTTGATTTCTTGAGCCACCCAACTAGTTGTAGCTTGCTTATTTCCTGCTCTATTGACCCCAGGGCATAAATGTGTTGATTCCATTTTTCTAACTTCAAAGGAATGACCATCACGACACAATGATGCACGTACTCTCCATGGACAACCTCTGTATGCGCAAGTAACTATAACTCTAGATTTGTCACTCGCCTTAATCTTTATAGCATAATTCTTAAAAATTGCATCAGACCGTACTGCTTGCTTCAAAGTCTGGGCATTTTCAAACCGTGAACCAACACATAGACTGTTTGCCACATCAATTTGGGGTATAAAGAAATCATCGCACAGATCATCTACAACAATATCATTATCTTCTCCAATTTCAGTTAACTGTTTCTCTACTTCAATTTGATTGTTTTGTGATTGGGAGATATCTTCTTCTTGATATTTCATTGCAACCGTCACCTCAATTCTATTCCTTTCATAAGAACCGCTAAGCATGTCAGCTACATCTACATCAGTTGAAATCAATTTATAATTCTTCGGTGACGTCCCATTAACATGATAGTGTAAGTCAAAAGGTTGACTGCGAATCCAATGGCAAAGTGCTTGAACTCGTTCTTTTAACAAAATTAAATTGATTTCATCTCTGTGAAGCTTTAAGGTTTTCTGCTTTCCACCCACATACTTTGTTCGACTCTGGCCATGCACTTCAATCCAATATCCATCAAATTTTAGGAAAATGAAGCATAAATTACTTATATCCATCTCTGTTTATGTGAATAAATAGTGATTTAGTAACAATCTAAAAAATGGAATAAATGGATTAGAATGTAGACGCCATTACCAGAAATATGCATCTCCGTTTGTCGTATAAAATATTAGTTGTACTGCTGTATTAGATGTCGGAGAGCTTGAAGCAACAGTTTTGTCGAAGAATCTTTCAAAATGATAAACCTGAGATGAAAAATTAGTTTTTCAAATTGATGCAGAAATTTATTTTTTTTCAATTTGATGCATGAACCCAAAACGAGTCGTTTTTCTTCTCTAAGCAACAGAAATTTATATAATACATAGAATCCATCTCTGTTTTGGGTAAAGCTGCGCGTTGCTTTCGTTTTTCAAAGAATGATAGCATCTCTGTTTTTCTTCTCTAAGCAACAATGGAAGATTAGATTTTCAAAACTTTGCACCTGAGAGCCTTTCACGCTGAAGAAAAATGAGTCTTTGAACAACGCGTCGTTGAAGCAGAGCGTAGATGGCGTATTTTGACAGAGGCGAGGCGAGGCGACGAACAGGCGATGGTTGTCGGAGAAAACTATCACGCGGGAAATATAAGCGGCTCAGATGGCGTATTTTAAAAGAGCATACGGAAACGGGATACGTCTATTTAGGTGGTAGAAATGTAAAAAGTTAAGTTTGGGTGTGAGATAAGTAAATAGATATGTTTAAGATGTTATGTATGTAAAAATCCCATATATATATATATATATATATATATTAAAAAAGATGGATGGCTAATTAAAGTAGTAAACAATTACATGAATATATATATATATTAAAAAAGATGGATGGCTAATTAAAGTAGTAAACAATTACATGAATAGTGCTCCAGCTTTTTTGAATATTAAATAATAAATAAAAAACTGGATTTGGGCTATAAAAGGAATTCGGGCGGGAGCTCTTTAGAAAATAATGGTGCATATTTTTAGAAAATTTGAATTTTGTAATAAATGTTACAGCTTTTTTGTAAAACGAATCTTGCCAAAGCTCGTGATCCAGTTCGAGCTCATTTATAGTGGGACGAGCTCGAGTTCGAGCTTGCTTTTCGACTAACGAGCTGAGCTCGATAGTGTCAAAACTCGACTCGACTCGACTCGTTTACACCCTTATATCCATCCTACTTGCTACTCATCCTTAAAATCCTCTTATGGATGTTAGGAAAATTCAGTACACTCTAGTGTATGTGTAAGTAATATATGATGAGAAGAATATCATCTAAGATGGATTGATTTTCACTGATTATTGAAATAAGATTTATCAAGGCTTTCTTTGAAGATTAAAATTAATAAGACTTCAAGTCAAATGACTAATGAATAATATTAATTAAGGTGTTTTTTTGGATTAAATCTACAATGGGCTTACATGTTAATTAAAAAGAGGATTACAAGGTACTTAAAAAAGATTAAAAAATCATTAAATACTCAAAGAGCTACAAGCAAAATAAAAATAAATCCTATGGAGTCTAACATCCCATACTAGATACAAAAACAACAAATAGATTGAAAAGGCCGGCAAGGAGCCAAACCCAAAATAAACCAAAATGTTCTACATCTGAGTATATATCAAGAAAGCCAAAATAATGTGATCGAACATCAGCAATCCAACTAGAAGAATGACGCAATAGACTCACAAAGCTGAGAGCAAAACGGTAAAAAAAAGTCACATAGAATACATGCATACAAACCACAAAGTAAAAATGGAAAAATAACCACCTACCAAACCCTAGCAAAATAGCCAGCTAAGAAAATTCTACAACCCCACGTGGACCGAAAAAGTCCTAGAAACAAAACCAATAGCAAAAAACCCATAAAAAGGGACTAGAACAAAAAACCACAAAGACACAAACTCAACAACAATGCCAAGCCCACCTCAAACAACATATGCAATGCACCAACGGGACCATCCATAGAAACCAATATCAACCACCATTAACTCTAACTAAAAGATAATAAAACCGAACCCCATCATACTAAAACCTCTAATAGTAAGCCCATCTCAAACAACTTACACAGAGCAACAACAGAACCACCCAGATCAAACCACCAACACCTCCAACTAAAATATAATAAATAAAACAACCCAATACCCAACACCATTTAAAAATGAAATAGGATCCACCAAACAACCAAAAGAAAAACAAAATCCACTACACTATAACCACTAAAGAACGATCAAATAAATAAACAGAGCCACCATATATGGCAAAACTATGAGAAGAAATCATATCTTCCTTCTGCAGGGGAAACCAATGTTGTCCATCCTCAACATTTTCATAATATCATGAAGATTATTCAAGTGAATATAAGTCACAAAGTTAGGAAGAGAAGTGCTTCTTTTTTTTCAATCCAATCATCAATCATGTTGCCCTCCCTCCAAGTATGAGAGATATTATACTAAACCAGATCAAACAAGTGAATACTTTTTTTGAATAAATAGTAGAGAGAAGCATTATTACAAGAGTTTTTTAAGATAAAAGAGATCGACATTTTAGAATCCAATTTTATCAAAATGCTTCTCCACTAGTTAGCAACACAAATCTGAAATGCATGTTATAGGCCTTGTATTTCAGCCATAATAACAGTAAACTTTGGGATCTGAGAAGAAAAAGTAATAACAAAAGAGCCATTGCTATCCCGAATAACACCATCACACCCAATAGTCGACATATTCATAGAACCATAAGTGTTAACCTTATATTGATTTAAAACAGATTTTTTCCAATGAAATATAATCGGATGAGCTTTAGAACTAATGTAACCATTATATATGAATGTTAAAGAAAGAAGACAAAGAAGCCTTTCCCCTAAGATGCTTAAGCTTCAAAAGATTCATAACATTCATTTTAATACATTGATTCTATTAGCATTCATTTTAATACCTTGAGTTTTACCATTATTCCTCTCAATCCATAAAAACAAAAGAACGCCAGTAAGGATGTGGCTCATATAATGATTTCAAATCAAATCTGTAGCATGTCCAAACAATTAGAGATATTAAGCCTAAAATTAATATCTAAGTCATAATTAACTTAACTATAAAGTCCAGACCTGCGAGAAGCAGTAGCTAGGTCCATGAAGAAAAACATGATTTAATGATTCCACATTAGCAAAACATTGGTACTTCAAAGGAATGAAAAGCACTTTCCTTTTAAGTCTCTCATTAACAAGAATAAAACATTTGAAAAGCCTCCAATTAAAATAGATATATTAGTAGAAGTGATAGAGTTCCAAAGTTTATCAAAAGAGGTTTATAACACCTTTAAAATTAAATTTCCCATCAAAAGAGTGCTTGAAGATAAGATGATCATGAGCAAGCATATTAATAGGGATCTCACATAAAACGTCGTCAACTATGTGAATAAGAATATAATCCAAAGGATAGTCTCTATTCCATCTACCATTCAAAATAAAAAAGGAAACCTTAAGATTAGATATATAATGAGTATTTAATAATAAAGAGTCTAAAGAACTAGAATTAGTCCAATCATCTTGCCAGAAGTAAGAAGATCCATTTCCAATACCCCATGAGAGATGTTGCTCCTCAAACCATTTGATTTTATACATTCTAGCCCAAGTAGGATACTAACCATTTTGATGTAGAACTAAGTGGGATGAATGTTCTTACAGTATTTATGATTAATATAATTATCCTAGAAAGTGTTACTGTGTCACACCCCGCCATCGGGCATGAAAGAAAATTACAAGAACCCAATGGTAGGGTGTGAGCGGAGCAAAAATTTATAAAATAATTTCAAAGCAATGAAAATATAAGACTTCAATAATTTATATCCACTAATCATCAGAGCATCTAAATTCAAATATATATTAAACTTCCACTAAACATAAATAAAATTTTCATTACACAATTGAATTAACTAAGTAACTCTAGCCTTAATTACCTATCATAGATAAAACTAATTCAAGAACCTAGAAGTTCCACCATAAGAAACTCAAAGTAGCAAAGCTGAAACCATGAAGTAATAGGTGTAAGTTTGCAAGAAACAAACTCAGTAGGTGAAACATCGAAGTAAAACATGAACGAGAAGGCATGGAGCAATAATATGTGTAAAGAAAGAGACATAAATATAAAATAAATACTTAAATAAAATGGTGGTAAATAATGTACACTATAAAACGAGCAATTTTTGGGCTCCTTAGAACTCTCTAACTGTATTACAGCATCTTCCGCGCATATTAACTTTTTTATGTCATACATATCTTCGAGCTATGAAAGAAGTTCATGACAAGATCTTTAAACGAAAGTCATAAAGTGTTTATAGAGTTGGAGTAATTACTGCGTTAACTACCTATCAGATCCACATAATCAGTCATAGCCAATGTGATTGCTCAACAAGATCATTATTTTAATTTGTCATCTTATTTATTTATAGTGTCGCTTAAAGAGATAAGTTAAATGCATAACCAATGTCTCTTAGAACAATTTAGACCAATCTTACTAATCAAAAAAACTGAGCTGAAGATAAATCAACAATCTAAAGAAGGCAAATGCTTCGTTTGAGATGTACGAATTTCTTAATGCTTCTTAAAGCAGCTTTTTAGTATAAAACTTTTAATTTTTTAACTAGAAAGCTACTTTAAAGAACAGTAAGAAATCTATCCCAAATGAAACCTAATCCTCCATAAAGAAGTTGCCAAAGAATAATAATATAGTGAGTGAGTTTAAGTTGTCAAAGTGATTTAGTTTTAACATTTTTTTAATTAGCACCAGAATTGTTGGATCTTTGGAGGAGATCTTGAAAGATGTTCTTGCAAGAGATAGAGAGGGAGAGAGAAGGAGGGAGAGGGGAGAAGAGAGGAGGCGTGAACCAAAAATGTAAAATTCCTTTATTCCTTTGGTTGCTTTCATAATACAAGCTAAAGCCTATTAATTATAGGCACAAAAGCAACATAACAAGCAACACACAATTGGCTACATATGCCAAACAAGAAACCTACACAAAAGCAAACCTAAAATTAGGAACAAAACACAACAATCTCCACCTTGGTCCTAGATTTAACAAAAAACAAAAGGATAACCACTGTTCATAAAGAACGGCCAAATAACAACCTGGCCTGTCAGTCTCCTCCGCGCGCGCCAAAAAATGTACACCGACAGCTAAAAGTTTCTCAAGAACTGGTGAACCATCTTCTTGAGTTTCTAGCTCCTCCCGACAGATCTTCTGTCGCACTGCGTCCAATGCAGCCAATCCCGATCACCCTTAGCCCGGCTTCCGCGCCCTGTGCATCCACCAGCACTCTGCGCCTCAGTGCTCGCGCCCTGCGCCTCCAGCCCGCATCCAAATGCCACAAGCCCGCACTTGCGCCTCGCACTCATGTGGTCTCTCCCCGACCACATCCTGCACGTATCCACCCGTTCAACGAGCTCTGCGCCTTCACCTGCGCTTCGCTCGTCACCAGTGCCCCACGCTCCTATGCGGACTCCTCGTGCACCGCACGACCTCGCATCTTCAAGCGCCCTGCACTTTCAAACCTGCTCTCCAAGAGCAGCTGACACTACCTCAGTGTCTCCCGGACTCCACCTGAAGTCCAAAACTCCACTGCAAAGATCCAAACTGATCTTTCAACCAAAGAACAGAAAAAAAAATCTACTTCAAGACCGATCGAAACTTGATTCAAGATCAAGCAAAAAATTCGATCTCAATGACTTCCATGCTTATGTTCTTGTCCGCCTTCGTCAACCTCTAGCGTACCTTTCCTTGAAGCTCCTCCACCTTTCACCTTCAAGCATATTGATCGCTGCTCTCTTGACCGGCTAAAGAATCGCAAGAAGGTGTCTCTCGATCAAGAAGCCTTCTCTGATTTCGCACGTCCGCCTGAAGCCTCTCTCACACCGATGTACACCGAGCGACTCCTAATCCAGCTTGCAATAGACCGCTACTATAGCTCCGATCCGAGCTAAGCCAGACCTTACCTGAGCTTTCGGTCCCCTCGCTCAACCGGCGAACCCGGCAAAGAAGCTCACGCCGGACGTCCGGTTCAAGATGATTTTTTTTTTTAATTTAACCGGCGGTTGAAGACCGCCGGAAATCCGTCGGACATATTTACCGCCGGTAAGAACCGCCAGTAATTAATTTCCTACGCCGTTTTTACCGGCGGAACATACACCGCCGGAAAACGGCAAAACCGCCGGAAAAGGTTAAATTTCCGCCGGAAATGCGGGATTTTCCTGTAGTGTGATTCTCCTCCATATCCCTAGCTCTGATACCACTATGTTGGATCTTTGGAGGAGATCTTGAAAGATGTTCTTGCAAGAGATAGAGAGGGAGAGAGGAGGAGGGAGAAGGGAGAAGAGAGGAGGCGTGAGCCAAAATTGTAAAATTCCTTTATTCCATTGGCTGCTTTCCTAATACAAGCTAAAGCCTATTAATAGGCACAAAAGCAATATAACAAGCAACACACAATTGGCTACATATGCCAAACAAGAAACCTACACAAAAGCAAACCTAAAACTAGGAACAAAACACAACAAGAATATTTAATCTATCATACATTTTTGACAAAGTAACTTAAGCTACTCACTCAAATCATCAGATAAATTTGCCCAAGAATCAAGACTACTAGATAGTCCAAAATGAAACCCCTAAAAAATTCATCTAAAATTGCCACTTTAAAGTGAAGTCAACACAAACTTTACTCAAATTTGTTCATTTTATAACAAATGCTTCTTAAGCATTACTGTGAAATTTTACTTATATTTTGCTAATGTAACATTTCATATAGTACACATTCTAGCTAGTGAAAACACATAGCTTCTTTCAAAGTATTCTCTCTCTCTTAAATTTTCTAACTTTATTCATTCAGAGTAAAGTATGTCATCATTATATCATAGGAAAATTTAGGATATATAAACCAAACCATCATGATAAGAATAATAATAATGAAAACACATAAGAAAAAAAAATTTATTCAGTGGATAATTTAGCATTACAAGAGAGCTAAAATTATGCAACAGAACACCGTAAACATCTTTATATATCACAAGTAGAAAGGAAGCAAATAAGCAATATCCCTTATTATTCAACTATTAATTGAACTTCAAAGAATGTAGTAGGTATTGTGCTTGTTTCCCTTATACAATCGAAACTCCTCCAATGGCGACTTTATCTCCTCCAACCTTAGGGACCAATGTAACCACCACCTGATCATCACCATCAGCTCTAATATCCTCTACGAACTGCGTTATGTCAAGCTGTAGCTTCGTTACCACTGGTATCTTCTTATTTGCTCTTCTCTGCATATGTATAAAGCAACCAGCTTCAACTCTTCCGCCACGCACTCTGCCAACATAAACCTTAAACCACACATAATCTCTTCCATCCAACGCAATATCACTCACAACAAGAATCTCCTCTTTCTTCCCCACCTTTCTTGCGACATTAACAGTCACTTGAGAACTCAACAGCACTGGAAACCTCACCGCCTCCTTCTCATCCATGGCCACGAACGCACCAGCTTTTTCCACCGTCGTCTTTATATTCATCCACCGCAATGGAACTTCCTCATACACATACCCAAGCTTGCGCGTATCAATAAGGTCCCTTACCCTTATGCGCACAACCTGCTTGTTCTCGTCCCAAAAGACAAACGAAGCATCAAGAAAGTCATTATCACTAAAAATCTCCCTTTTTTTGCCCGGAGTACTTTCCCATATCTCCCACAACCTATCTATGTTTCCATGGTGAGCGAAAAAGATGGGATCTTGGGCGGCTGTCTCTAAAGCACTCATGTCGGAGCCGACGGTGAGGTGAACGGGGCCGTGCGGTGAGCCTTCAATGGATCCACCGCCAGGTAAGGACCGGTCTCCGGCACGGTATTGGCCTCCGAAGAAGAGTAAACTGGACTTGAATCCGGATATGAATTGGCGGTGCATGACCTGAAGATTGCATTGTCTTTGCTTTGGGAGGGATTCGAGAGTGTTATTTCCCTCGCAGCCGCCGAGGCTTATGAACTTGAGGCCGTCGGGGTTCCGAGTAGGGTTGAAGAGGGAGGAAGAGTGGTCTCGATAGATGGGTGGAATGCTCATGCCGGAAGGGTCGTCCCAGTTCCAAAATGGGAGGGCGAAGGAAGTGTCGTTGATGAGCTTGCCGAGGATTCGCTCATAGAAGTAGAGGTAGGCTCGGTGCCATGTGAAAAAATGCCAGGTGCCATGGATCTGTTGGAACAAGACCAAAAATTATTGATTTATAGTTCTACTAAACATTTATCATTTTCTCATAATAAAAGTGTTTTCCATCTAAGTTGCGAGACTTTTTTTTTTTTTCTATTTGGTTGGTCTATATTAATTTCTCTAAGAATACTTATTTTTGTCTAGAACAAGAAGGAAATTCCTTCAACTAAAGAAGCATATTATATTTGGAACTGCTAGATATCTCAAATAAAATTTCACAAAAACTAAAAAAATCTATAAATTTCAAGGTTAAAATTTAGCTTAGAAATATTTATTTATTTTATTTAGTTTTAATATAATTTGTTTTAATTTGTAATTTAATATTTTTATCTCATAATTTCTATTAATTCTTTGCCCATAAAAGCCGTAGTGATTTTCTTTGCCTCAAGAAGGCTATTATAAATGAAGGTCAGAGAGAGCATGAGAGAGATGCTTTGGCCTAACGAGCTTTATAACGACTTAATTTATTCGTCATAATGGTTGAAAAATGTCATTCTGTGGTAAACTCTATTTAGACTTCAACTTTGTTTGGGACGATTTTTTTACTGCTTTTTAAAATATTTTTTTAGTTCCAATTTTTTTTAATTAAAAAACTACTTCAAAAATTAAAAAAAGAATTGTTCCAACAAAACTTTCATCAAAAGTTCACTCTATTTAAAAAAAATAACAATAATGCAAGTGTTTTTCTAAGCTAGTTGCCTAAATTTAAAACCGCAGAGAATAATTTGCACCTCAAGGGGGTAATTATGGCCGAGCTGGAAGTAGCTGCGAGAACAATAAGCGCAGTGAACATTCGACTGCCGGAAAAAATTCCATGGATGATTATGCGGCAATGCCCGCATAAGCGCGGTGGCTCTCGCGTACTTTCGGGCCTCTTCCGGGCCAAGAGCATGGGCCGGCCGGCGGACACGAAGCGGCGAGGATTGAGGCGGCGGTTTAAAATTGACGATCTTCTTAGGACTGGGGGGTGGGCAACATCTATCGAATGGGTCATAATCCACACATTTTGGGTCTGTAATCACGGGTTTTGATCGGGCCGGGAGCCCGAACTGCATCAACAACAGCAACACCATGGCCACTGCTGCATGAGTATTTGCAACCCATGAAGCCATTTTTATCAGTAGCTGCTGTGTAGCTTTGGTGGAGGAATCCTCTCATTATATATAAGTGATGAAGAGAAAGCCGTTGCTTAAGCTGCCAGAGAATTTGGTGGAGTTGAGATAACGCGCCATTCCGAGCTGTGTGTACGTTGTTTATCTGTGTAGTTTTTCCGGCTGAGTTTTTTAGCTATTTGGTTTATCAGATCCTTCCAAATATAGAAGAGATAAGAGCCGTTGCTGCCCACATTTCATAAAAAAAAAATGAAAGAAAATAACAGAGAGATTGTTTGAGAACAATATTTTGTTTTGTTTTTATGATTTATGGTTGGTTTATATTTTTTAGTTGTTTTTGATTTTGGTTTATGATCGATAACAAATCAAGCTGTTTTTATTTTTTGTTTTTATAACAAATGAAGTTGTTTTTTTTTTAATATTTGGAACAAATTTTTGGTATTTGTTAGGAGTTTTTTTTTATATTTTTTTAAAATGAAATTATCTCCTATGATCCTTAGATATCAGTGATAATCATCATTACCGCCATCACTATTTTATATAATATTCAATAAAACTTATTGAATATCAAATATATTTTTATTTTGTATTAAAATGTAAAAAGTAAAAAATAAACAAAAATAGAAAGTGATCCCTAAATGATGAGAAATAATTAAGGGCTTATTTAGGGTAACTTTTATTTTTCTTTTAAATGTCTTTGTTTAACTTATTTGTTAACTATTTTTTTAAGTAACAAATCAAATTATTAGATTATATAATTCCTTCTCAAGCCAATAGCTAATGTTGCATCTAAATGAAAAACCATCCAGGCATGCTTCCATGAATTTTCTTCAATCAGGATATGCTAAAGAATGTTAGCACTTAGCAGTGTCGTTCCTTGTGATCGGATCAGGTTCCCTATGGTTGATTAAATCTAGACCATACATTGTGAACTAATTCATTATATATAGCTCATATGTAATTTACAAAGATAGAGAGGAATGCAACTTACACAGTAACTTTACCTTCCTCTTCTACCTTTATATGCTTCTCTACTGTATTTATTTTTATACAAAACTTTTATATAGGACACAGGTTTACATGGTGTCAGAGCTGGCTTAAGCCTTACGGCTTCCACAGTTCCTTTGTATGTTTTATGAAGGTAATCAACATGACCACAGAGAACTTTGCAAGTGGATGTTCTGATGCGACTCCTCTTCTTAGCGGAGCTTCGATTTCCCATCACCTTAAGTTATTAATGTGTACGCTTAAGAACATTGTCACGGCTCAACTCACAGGGAAGAATCACCTTACCTTGCGCTCGCAAGTGCTAAAGGCATTTCGTGCTAATGGATTTAAAGGATATCTTGATGGAATTGTTTGGCAGCCTCCTCACCAAGTAACAACCACAACAGAAGAAATTGACATCAATCCACAGTACTCTACCTGGATGATGATTGATCATAATCTCACATCTCTGCCTTGTTCTCCATTGTCTCTTCTTCCTTGTTTCCGTATATCCTGAATCTTGACTCATATGTTGAAATATGGCAAACGATAGATAAGTAACTTCAGTCTACAAACTGCTCTCGTATCATTCAACTGAAGAATGAACTGCATCACATTTCAATGAGCAACAAAATAATGCATCAGTATTTTTCAGACATAAAGCTCAAGATAGACACCATCAATGTCGTTGGATATACATTAGACCTTGAAGATAAAATTCTATTCACACTTAATGTGCTGCCCCCATCATACCAGGCCTTCAAAATAATGATTTGAACGAACCTCCAACACCTTCATTTGGATGGCTTTTACTCATTATTATGATGTGAAGAAACTAACATGATGAATTAAGCTTCTCGTGAACTTCAATCGGTACATCCAGGTTTCTAAGTCACTTGTTGCTCTCACTGCTCATGGTAAGGGTTGACATCCCCCATTCCTTCGCACCAGCAGGAATCGATCAACTAATGTTGTTCCTAGCGTAAGGGGGGTCGTTCTGATGCTCGGGTTGAATGTTAGATTTGTGAAAAACTTGGTCATTCAGTTGTGAAGTGCTGGCATTGCATTAATCTATCTTACAACAGTCCTTTTTCCTCCTCGCCTTAATAGCTAAATCCACATACTGCACTTCTCAGTCAAACGATTGGATACTTGATTCTGAATTAACATCTCATTTGACAAATGATTCTTCTCATCTACTATCGCCGCAGCTCTACACAGGACCTCAGCAGATATAAGTTGGCAATGACCAATCTCTTCCTATTACCAATACCGGTCATGGTCTGAGAATATATTTTATAGCCATACTGAAACCAAGACAAATGTCAAAATTGAAAATTGTGACTTCATGGAGGTAATAAAGAAAGGCACCATTCCTATAGATACAAAAAAAGAGGAAGATGTACATCAATGATGTACTTTTGGTTCCGAACATCGATCAAAACTATTCAACATGGGCCAAATGATGGAGAAATGATATTATTTATATTTTGACGAAGATACTATCACAATTTATGAAAAGTAAGATACCTCACTCATGACCGCTGCTAGGGGTGTAAATTCGGGTCGAACCCGAGTTGACTTGATTCTAAACAGGTCAACCCAATCCCGACCCGTTTTTATAAACGGGTCGGCTATCTCAACCCGGATCCGACCCGCGCGAGTTACCGGGTTGACACGACCTGACCCAGTTAGTTAAACTCTAAGCGGTAGCCGGCACCGACAGCAGACAAGCAGTGGCAGGGCGCAGGCGGCAGCGGCACCACGACATGCGAGCGGCGAAGCGATGCGACGCGACTGAACCAGAAGTGGGCCTTGCCGTACTGGCACGCGAACTGCGAATGACGAAGTTGAAGCGGGCAATGGAGCGCTGGCAGCCTGGCACGCATCGCGATTCTCGAACGACAAAGCGACGCGACTTGAGCCTGGCAGCCGAGCAGGGACCATTTCTAGGTCAATTTCAGGTCATTTTTGTCCCAACTGGATTTTTGAAATGGGTCAATTTATTGAATCTGAAACTGACAAGTTTCACAAACGGGTTGACCCGAACCCATATTTTTTCGGGTCGGGTAAAAAATTGACACACCTAACCGCTGCATACCACCAAAGAATTGCTCGTCACTACAATCAGAGGGTGAGACCTCGACCTATCTCTATTGGAGACTTAGTTCTGTGAAGCATCGAAACCGCTTGAAAAGGTCCTCATTGTAACAAGCTCTCTCTCCTCTGGGAGGGTCCTTATTTGGTGGCAGCTATGGTCAAGCCTATAACCTTCAAACTGAAGGATGCTAGTTGAAAAATGCTCCCCCGAACTTAGAATATTGGCAACCTTCGCAAGTACTATCAGTAGGAGTTGATAATATTATTTGTCTAGTATTACGTTGTTGATAGTATTTGTCTTGTGTTATATATCCCCCAAAGTAATTCTACTTTGTATTTTTCAAGTTTTATGCTGACTTTTCATATACCCCTTGTGTGTTGATTATGGATGAACTCTTTTTTCGTATCCCTAAATTATACTAGAGAATTATTATACTGTCTTATATAATACAGTAATGTGATGTTCACTTTGTCATAAAATTATCTCTTCTCCTCGAGCTCTTTTTCCATGATTCTTGAAATACATAATATACATTATATCTTAATCACTGGACAATCAATTCTAGGGGGATTTGATCCGACCTCTTCTATATAGGTTAAAATCATCAAACAAATGCTTTGATTAATAATCTCAGAGATGTCAGGATATTCAAGGAGGATATCTCTCGCATTCACTTAAGTAAAAAAAAAGGTCAGCAAAATATTTCTCATTGAAATAAAATTGAGTCAATTTCATATGTATATGAAAAAAGAGAAATATCAATAATTTCTTTATATATCACTAAATATCGAGTACATCATATAGAAGCATCAACATCAAACACACATATAATCACTAGAATGAAAACAAAGTAGTACAAAATAAGATCAAAACTATCATACAGGATCTCAATATCAACCTCATCCTCCTCCAAGGAAAAAGCCTTATGCAACTCACTTTCTAATTCTTAACCACCAGGGTCTGAAGAAGGATCACCATAAGCCTGGCTAGGAGTCAACCACTCGATCTCCGCTCTAGTCTTACGTTGCACTACATGCACGCCCTTCATAAAGCCTTTGATGAAGCCATCTTCCATACACTCTACCTCCACATCATAAATATGATATGAGCTTCCTGAATGTGATCCTCAATAATTATCTTGAAAGTAAAAGATTTCTTGAATTCTTCTATGACTGCAGACGGCAATTGTTGGGCTTCCTTCTCTGACAGCATACTCTGGAGTCTCTTATTCTCAGTTTCAAGGATTTGTTGATCTCTCATCTGCTGGCTCATCATCGCCTATGCATCCACCAACTCTATATATAGGCAACCCATCTGTTCATTCTGTGAGGAGGCTGAGGTTATCTCTTTGCCAACTCTATTATACACTCTGCTAGCTGCTCCTCTACCGCATTCATCTCCTTGACTTTACCATCATATTTCTTCTTGTATTCTCCCTAGAGATATTTTACATTTACAAATTTATTATTCAAGTCATTCAAAGTCTTGTTCATCTCAAGCTCGAAATTCATGTGCTGCTCTAATTAAAGCAACAAAAATGAAACTTTATAAGAGCCATGTCCTTCAAAAAAATACAAAAAAAGAAATGGTGAACTCACTAACTTCTCAACCCGTTGATGGCCAACACACTAATATTTTAAAACATATTTTGGAATATATACCTTGGAAGGGGAGATATGAATACCTTTGCTAGAGACTACCAAATCTCCTCCACTTTATTCTTTTTTTATATCTACAAATCACCCTTACTCCCTGGTCATTTAGAGTGAATTTTTGAAGATTAGAGAACTGCCTCTAGAACTCTTGAAGATTTCTTTAGCATTTGTGCATGTGATCTTCCTACTAGAGTAGATAATCCCACTTTGAACAAGTATTCTTAGTATATATATCTGCTCAAATAACGCACCTCATAATGTAGGGCGTCAATATCAGGAAGCTTGAGTATCTTTAATAAATATTTTGCTCCAATATGAAGGGGAACGGGTAACTCCTTCAACTTTCCCCATTTTTCTTGAAGATTCTAGATGTTTTGCACAAAAAAGAATTCGTTGATCCAACCTTTCGACAGGTCTCGAGTACGAATATCCAACCACTTATATCTAAAAGTTATACGACCCTACGTATCACTAATGAGACACCCCATTCGAGAAAAAATTTTTGAAGATACCACCACTCCATGATCTCTAAAAAGTACGATCAGACCCATTATGATTGATATGGCTTTGTAAGAAAGTTGAGATAAACTCACTCCACGAATCGTTAGAATATCAATCAATTTGACAGATGGTGAAAACCATAGCCCCGCTCGCAAGCTGAATTCATACACTATCGCATATCCTAGGGGAGGATAACGGGCACGATCATATCTTGTCAGCACCTTCATCACCAGATCATTAAGAAAGTGAAAATTTTTCCTAAAAAGAGATTAAAGAATTGTCAATGATGGTGGATATAACATCATCAGTCTTCAGCACCTTGTGAGTCTTCCATGAACTCTCAGATCGGGCAACAGGGCAATCTTCTTTGGCGGGGGATTTCTGGTGGACGTGTGATCACCCATTTCAACTTTGATACTAATAAGGAGCGCTAAATTTGAGTAGGAAAAGTTACATATGAAAGTTAACGAAAAGCCTCTATAGCAAGAAGAAAAACGGGGAAGAAAGAAAGAAAATGAGGGAAAATCTTCAATTTCTGTACAAGAGGAGGGGCGCTGAGTTAAGTACGAAAAATCACCTACTGAAAAACAATGAAAAGTCTCAACTGTTAGAAAGACAGAAGGAGAAGAGTAGAAGGTGTAGGTTTCTCCCTATATAGCCCTTGGGGGATATTTTTAGTTTTTTTTTTTTTTTTTTTGAGAAGAGGGAAGTTTTCATAATTTTCTGGCATTTTCAAAATTTTTGGCATTTTCAAAATTTTTGAAATTTTTTAGAATTTTTTATAAGTAAAAAAAATACATTTTTTTAAAAGGGGCTAGCAGTTAGGGGAACCGCTAGCGGCGGCTCGAACCGACACCTGGCCACCAGCGATCATGCGAGTCGTGGGCGGGCCAAGCCAGGCCCAGGCGCGTCGCGAGCGCGCTGATCGCACTGGCCGGGCATAGGGCCAGCAGGGCCAGGCGCGGTTCCGCACCACGGCATGCGGCAGCGGCAGTTAGCCGACCGGTTTGACTGCCCACTAAATTCCAGGTCCAATGTTTGCCCCGAAAAGGCCAAATCAGGTATTTTTAGGGTCTCCATGACCATTTTTCGATGTTTCGAACTCAATTTCGATACTTATAAAGCTATTTGGGGCTCCTACAAGCAAGATTGGATTTCGAATCACATAGAAAATTCTTCAAAATTTGTAACGCATAATTTCAAACTCCTGGAGCTTTAACATCCAAAAATAATGGGGCAACTAATAAATCATCATAAAATCATCTTGATCAGGCGCGAATCTCAAAGCAAAATCAAGCAGGAAACTTCAAAAATTAAATTTGGGATCACCTGAACTCTGATTTCAACAAACTTCTAGTCAAATTGAGCATCTCAAAAATACGAACTCAACGACACAAGATTTAACTCAATCCGAGCCCAAATGAGTCCAAATCAAGTTCCCAAAGTGTTGATGGAAAGTTCATACAACAATTTGAGTTTCCAAACAATTTCCAAACATGACGAGCTTATAGTCGAATTGAGCGGCTCGACGAGATGAATCCAACGAGTCTAAGATCGCCAAATTCTAATATCATTAAGACCTTTAAGTGTCTGACAAATGTTACACAATCAAGGGATTAATTCAATATCGTCCGTTCATCGAACCACTCCACATTTTCCCTTTATCATCCTCCTGTTTACAGGCCATGCCACTCCAGAATTTCTATAAATAGAACCCTCATTTCTCTTGAGAGGGGACCCAAGAAAGAAAAAGAGAAGAAGAAGAGAGGATGAGAAGAGAAGAAGAAGAAGATAAGGATTGGAGGGAAGAAACTCCTCTATGACCACCGCCAAAATTCTGCCCGACGCTCAAGTGATGCAGAAATTCTGCTCGACGCCCGAGTGATGCCAGATTTTCGCTCGACGCCCGAGTGACGCCAAAATTCTGCTCAACGCCCGAGTGACGCTAGATTTCTACTCGACGCCAAAATTCTACTTGACATTTAAGTGACGCCAAAATTTCGCCCGATTTTCAAGTGACACCGAAACTCTACCCGATTTCATAACTAGATTTTAATCTAAAAGTGATTCATTGTAATCTGATCGTCCTAAATTTAAAGGATGAATCAGCCTCTTGTATTTCAAGCAAACACTAGAGAAACTCTTTCAACTGGGCATGGTCCCGTGGTTTTTCCCCTTTCAGGGTTTTCCACGTAAAAAACCTGGTGTTGTTATTTCATTTCCTATTTGTGTGCTGGATATTCATACAACATTGAGACAAAAGTTGTTTAACCCTATCGCCGCATATATTCTAGTCCGCAATAATACTTATTAAGTAGTTTTACATAATTTCAAAAAAATATAGGATCCTAAGATATATGGCTCTAGACAAGACAAAAATGCAATCACATTTTATTATGTTGTTCATTGATAAGCTCTAATTAAATGGTTAAAATAAATAACAAATGTAATTCTGAAATAACTCAAAATTTTGAAATAAATTTAATTAAAAATATGAAAATTTTTAAGTAGAGCACTTTTGCCCTGATTTGGTGAGCGTTGTGATGCTAGCCAATGAATGATATATATATATATATATAGGAGTATTCGCTGCGGTAGAGAAATATAAAGTTTAACGTCTTAGCATTATATGAAAATCTGGCACGCAATCAGATAAAAAGAGAGAGTCCATCATCCATTAGATACACCAAGATTTTTACGTGTAAAACTCCAAAAAAATGGAAAAAAAACCATGGGGCCTTTCCCTGTATGAATGAATCCAATAGTATTATAGTTGATTACAAATGAGGTCCTTCTTTATGGGATGGCCTTAGCTTGATGTACATCTTATAGAGTATATTATATTGTGAGAATACAAAGCATGACGGTTGATGTGTTTGTTTGGTCTGAAGGACTGTAGTCGGTGTGCGACGTTAGTCAGAAAGATCGTAGTCGGCGGGCGATGGAGGTCGGAAGGATTGTAGTCAACGAGAGACGTTAATTGGAAGGATCATTATTGGCAGGCGACGGAGGCCAGACAAATTGTAGTTGGCGGGCGACGTTAGTTAGAAGGACCGTTGTCAAATATCAGATGAAGGGACGATGATGGCGGGAGTCCATTGGCATTTTACTATTTCAATATGCATCCATACTGAAGTATACTGACATCAGAGATCCCTGAATTAAGGGGCCGAAGTAGTGTGATGTGTTAGTAGTATGACGACACACATATAGTGTCAACTGAATTAAGACATGATGAAGACCCAATTGTAATCTTTCTTTGAAGAAGAAGTCGTAATAGATGCTTGTGTGTAATAAAGAAGAAATCATTTGAATCCACCAAGCATATTTGAATGCTTAAAACTTTTTGTTGCTTGATAGCAGTAGCTTGTACAATAGAAGTCAATGTACCTTTTAATTTCAACTTCCAGTGAGAATAAATGTACATCTGAATCTGAATTTATGTAACTTCATTGATATTGTATACGAAGTTGAGAACTTATTCCTTTGAGGAAGCTAAATTATTTAGACTTCTTTGAGATATGATTTGATATATTGCTCCCCATATTTTTGGAGGTATTTTTAGAATGTTATGGTCTTTATATGAGTGATGATTTTATCAATCACTTATTTTCATGAAATCCTTTTTAGAGAGAATGTTCACTTAGAATATTGTTTGATGATGTTGACCTCTGTAGAAGAGGTTACGATAATCCACTAAGGATGTATAACTTATCAACTATTGTATGTCTGAGCTCTGCTCAATGACATTAACCTATATATAAGAGGTTGAAAGAATGCGACAAGGATGTAAGACCTATCTTAGGTTGTATGTCAGAGCCATGATCGATGACGTTAACATGTATGAAAGAGGTCGAAAGAATCTACCAAGGATGTAAGACCTATCCAAGGCTGTATGTTGGAGCACTTTGCTCGATGATGTTAACCTGTGTGGAAGAGGTCGAGAGAATCTACCAAGAATGTAAGACCTATCCGAGATTGTATCTCAAAGTACTTTTCTCGATGATGTTAACTTGTATGAAAGAGGCCGAGAGAATCTGGCAAGGATGTAAGACCTATCTGAGGTTGTATGTCATAGCCATGCTCGATGACGTTAACCTGTGTGGAAGAGGTCGAAAGAATTCAAAAAAGATGTGAGATTTTTCCAATGTTGTATGTCAAAGCCTTTGCTTCATGACGTTAACTTATACGAAAGAGGTAGATATAATCCACCAAGGATGCGAGACCTTTTCGAGGTTGTATGTTAGAGCCCTGCTCGATGACGTTAATATGTGTGTAAAAGGTCGAAATAATCCAGTAAGAATGTGAGGTATTTCTGAGGTTATATGTCAGAGTCATTACTTAATGATGTTAACCTATATGAAAGAATTCAAGAGAATCCACCAAAGATGAGAGACCTTTCCGATATTATATGTTAGAGCCCTGCTCAATGATGTTAACCTGTGTGGAAGAGGTTGAAAGAATCCAGCAAGGATGTGAGACCTTTCTAAGGTTGTATGTCAGAGCCTTTGATCAATGATGTTAACCTATATAGAAGAGGTCAAAAGAATCCAACAAGGATGTGAGATCTTTCCGAGGTTGTATGTCAGAGCCTTGTTTAATGACATTAACCTGTGTGGAAGAGGTCAAAAGAATCTAGCAAGAGTGTGAGACCTTTCTGAGGTTGTACGTCAAAGCCTTTACTCGATGACGTTAACCTATATGGAAGAGGTCAAAAGAATCCAACAAGGATGTGAGAAATTTTCAAGGTTGTATGTCAGAGCCTTTACTCGATGACGTTAACCTGTGTAGAAGAGGTCGAGAGAATCCACAAAAGATATAAGACCTATCCGAGGTTGTATGTCAGAGCCTTTACTCGATGACTTTTATATGTATGGAAGAGGTCGAGAGAATCCACGAAGGATGTAAGACCTATTTGAGGTTATATGTCAAAGCCTTTGCTCAATAACTTTAACCTATGTGGAAGAGGTCAAGAGAATCCGTAAAGGATGTAAGACATATCTAAGGTTGTATATCAGAGCCTTTGCTCGATGACTTTAACCTGTGTGGAAGAGGTCAAGAGAATCTGTCAAGGATGTAAGACCTATATGAGGTTGTATGTCAGAGCCTTTGCTCGATGACTTTAACTCGTGTGGAAGAACTCAAGAGAATCCACCAAGGATGTGAGACATATCTAAGGTTTTATGTTAGAGCCTTTGCTGGATGGCTTTAACATGTATTGAAGAGGTCAAATTGAATCCCCCTATAATTAATTTTGCTTTGATTGGGAGGGGGCGAACGTCTTGTGTATTCAGAATCAAAGGTAAAGAAGGGTCTATCTTTAGACCGTTACTATCTTTTTGAGGTCAAGATTAAGACCTTGCCTAAGGAGTAGAAGTCCAGCAAGGGACTGTATAAAGCATGTAACTGATTGGAAGTATCCTTGCATTTACTGGGATTTTTTCTGAAATATCATCTTGATATTTAAAATAATTGAGGGATCTTCTTAACCAAAGTTAAAGTCAAAATTGCCCCCAGTCTGGATTTAATTTTCATGAAATTAATACACTAATAGTTGATGTTAGGAAGTTGGCATGAACGACCTTCTGAGATTAGAGCAATATTTGCTCCCTAGTCGGGAACCACGTTCACATAGACGGCATCAAACTGTTGCGTCCTGCAGTATTCGCAGCAGTAGAGAAATATAAAGTTTAACGTCTTAGCGTTGTATAAAAATCCAGCATGTAATCAGATAAGAGAGGGGGTGCGTCATTCACTAGAGACACCAAGTTTTTTACGTGGAAAACTCTTGAAAAAAGGGGAAAAACCACGGGGTCTGGCCCAATATAAATGAATCCATTAGTATTGTAGTTGATTACAAATGAGGCCCTTCCCCGGGAGAAGGCCTTAGCTTGATGTACATATTATAGAGTACATTACATAGTGATAATACAAAGCATCAATGTTAATGTGTTAGTTTGGTCTGAAGGACTGTAGTCGGCGTGCGACGTAAGTCAGAAGGACCATAGTCCGCAGGTGATGGAGGTCAGAAGGATTGTAGTCGGCGGGCGATGTAAGTCAGAAGGACTATAGTTGGCGAGCGATGTAAGTCTGAAGGACCGTAATCGATGGACGACGGAGGTCGGAAGGACTGTAGTCGACGGGCGACGTAAGTCTGAAGGATTATAGTCGACAGATGACGGAGGTCGGAAGGACTGTAGTCGATGGGCGACGTAAGTCTGAAGGACCATAGTCAGCAGACGACGGAGGTCGAAAGGACTATAGTCTGATGACGGAGGTTAGAAAGACGGCATCTGGTAGAAGTCCATCAATGAGCAGAAATCAAACATCAGATAGATGTCTGGTGAAAGTCTGATAATTGGCAGAAATCTAGTGTTAGGTAGAAATTTGGCGAAGAGCGGAGGTCCGACGTCGGGTAGAAGTCGGACGTCAATTGGTGGCCTAGGAGAACTTCGACGTTAGATGATATTCAGGGAGAACTCTGATGTTACTTGGAGTTCTGGTAAAACTCCGACATTACTTTGAAGTCGGGTGAAATTCCCACATCAATTTGAGGTCAGGCAGAATTTCGACATCGAGTAGAACTCCGACGTTATTCGGAAGTCTGGAAGAATTCTGGCGTCGGGCAGAACTCTGACGGTGGTCGAGGAGGAGTTATTCCCTCCTATCTTTCTCTTCTCCTTCTCTTCTTCTTCCTTTTTCTAGCTTCTTTCCTGGGTCCCCTCTCGTGAGAAATGAGGGGGCTATTTATATATATTTTGGAGTGGCATGGCTTGTAAATATGTGAGAGATTAGGGGTAAATAGGGAGTGGTCGGAATGACGGCCGATATTAAATCCCTTGATCATGCACCCTTCGTCAGATATTTGAAGATCTTAATGATGTTGGAATTTGGTAATCTTGGGCTCGTTGGATTCGTCTCGTCAAGCCGCTCGATTTGATTATAAGAACATCATATTTGAAAACCGTTTGGTAACTCAAATTATGGTTTGAACTTTCTAATAGTGCTTCGGGTGCTTGATTTGGACTCATTTGGGTTTGGATTGAGTTGAATTTGGTGTCGTTGAGTTCATATTTTTGAGACGCTCAATTTGACTATAAGTTTGCTAAAATCAGAGTTCAAGTGATACCAGATTTAATTTTTGAAGTTTCCGGCTCAATTTTGCCTCGAGATTCGTACCCAATCAAGATAATTTATTGATGATACATCAATATCCTTGCCTCACCCTTTGACTCCCTCACTTAATTGCTTAGACAAAAAGAAATTGAAAGATGAGAAGAAGAAAAGTGAGAGAATGGTCTTTAGATCATATTTGTCAATAATTAATGTTACATATTTTATTATATTCATTGTAAGTGACTAATCTTTTATTTCTATTTTAAATTATTTTGATTTTTACATATTTTATTTCTCCTAAATGTATAAAAATGCATTATATCTTGATTTCATAAGCTTTCACCGTGCAAATTTGGATGTGTTATATATTTGATCATTAAGAACAATTTGATATGATTTTATTGCATTTTAAATGAAGTACTAAATTGTATCAAATATATGATATAATAACTTAACGTGATATCCTAATGATCCACATGATTCACTGATTGAGAGTCATAAGGAGCTGAAAATTGATTGAGAGTTATAAGGAATCAGGGCAACTGATTTATGTGATTTAAGAGGAATTATAAGGAGTACACTGATTGGAAGTTATAAGAGGTGATTGATTGGGAATAATAAGTGCATGAGCAAGATACCCTTAAGTACACTTATTGATTATCTGAATAATGATGCACTTATTGATTATCTGAAAACTAATACACTCATTGATTATCTTAAAAGATGTCTCTTTCAACAACTCAACAAAGAAGCCATTTTTTTATTTTATTCTTTTATATGTAAAACACTAGTATGCTTTGGCCTCAATAATTTAATGAAAGGAAAAAAAAGCAGCTACAACTAAAAACCAATAATATTTCATAATCTAGTGTGGGGCCCATTTAGGTTTTCTAAAGATAACGAGAGGGAAGGCTTTGGCTTTCTTATAATTAGTCAATATATGATCTACATAAAAAGCAATTTGGATTCCTCTAACAAAATAAGTCCAAATACTCCAATCCAAATGTAAGCTTCTTCTCACAAATCTGATCAAATTTATCAAATAAATTTTAATAATTTGGATTAAATTATTTAATTTATTTTAAGTTATCTTCAATTCATTGATAAATAATTTACCTTTTTAAAATGAGATATTTGTGTGATTAAGCTAGGGGGTGTAAGTGAGATAAGCCGACTCATGTGATGGCTCGAGCTCAACTCAATAAATGTCTCGTGAGCTGAGCTAAATGAGCTAATGAGCAAAGTTTGAGCTAGCCTGATTCGACGCGTTAGGGATTGAGCCGGCTCTTTTAAAAATATATTAATATAAAATACAATTAAAATTTAATAACATTAAGAATTTAAGTATAAAGTTGCTAAAAATATTTAAAAACTATATGTCACTTTCTTATATTAAGTTATGTTTCATTATTTTTATTTTAATTTATCATTCTTTGTATTATTTTATTATTATGATTGCTTAAATCATAATCAATCTCTCTTCCATAGAATAAAGTTGTAGCCGGCTCAAACTCATGAAATAAAGCTAGGGCTCAAGATCGAACTCAATTAACTAATGAAGCTCAAGCTCAAAAGGGTGACTCATGCTTGGTTCGACTTGTTTACACTCCTATATTAAGCATATTATACTCTTAATTACCATAATTAAACAATAATAGTGATAATATTGACTTTAATGTCTAATTATTTTAATTATTTAATTACAAATTGTTATAATTTATCATTCAATTAATCAGTTGTACTAAGACTAACTATTAGGATTAAATAATGAAAAATGTAATTATAAACATGCAAGCTTAATTAATCATTAACTATTTAAAAATGTAATAATAATTAATTTTATTATTTTGCAAATTAATAAATCATTCTTTGTGTGTTATCAAAATATATTATAAAATAAATAAATTATGCAAGCTAATTGAATTTAGTTTAAAATAAATAAATTCATTCTATAAAAAAGTTATTGCTGATTAAAAATATGTTTAAAGAAAATTAATTAATTAATGATATCAATAAAACAATATTGTAAATAAAATATTTATATGTGAGTTTATTTGCATGGTCCAAAATTACTATTAAATTTAATTTTATCAAAATGAGATGAGAGAGAGGAGAGATATTGGGAAAGAGAGGCCACAAATAGAGAGAGACTTCACATACATAACTAGGGGTGTCAAAAACGGGTTGCGGGTCAGATTCGAGTCGAACGCGACAATTATCCGCTTCTATTCAACACGACACGTTTTTGCAAGTGACTCGGATTTTTAGATCCGAACCCGACCTACCTCGGGTCCGGGTCAACCCGACACGATCCGACTGTAAGCTTTCGTAGTTTACGGCTAAGGCCGGAAACCGCGAAACGACGGATGGCAGGTTGGCTGCGAGGGTAGAGGCGACATAGGCTGCGGCAACGAACGACCGACAGAGGCTGTGACAGTGGTGGTTGCTTAATGCAGACGACCGACGGTGAACGGAGAACGATGAAAGACAAATGGACTAGAGCCTGGAGGATGGCCGACGGTGAATGAAGCCTGGAGGACGGCCGAACTTTTAATGACGGGAGCCTCGAGGACGGCTGATGTGACTGATGTGCTTGACGACGCGACTCAGCAACTGATGAAGTGTGCTGTCGACATCTAGGTTCTAACGCGACTTGACGATAGAACAAGACTTGAGACGATTTTCGAGTCAATTCCAGTTTTGCTGGTTGACCTGGACCCAACCTATTTTTTCAAATTGGTCGAATTCTGGAATCCAAACCCGATTCGTTTTGGGTCTAGGTTGACCCTAACCCGGGATTTTCAGGTCATATCAAATATTGACACCCCTATACATAACACATAATTTTAAAGCATATTTTTTATAAATGAGCATTTTAATAATTTTTATTATAATTGTGAGTGCACAGCCCTCGAAATTAAGGAATAAGCAGAACAAAAAAAATGAAAACCCCATTTCTTAGAAAGCAGAAAAAAAAATCCGATTTCAAAGAAAATCAATTCCGAATTCTACCGATTTATTATTTAAAAACCAATTTTTTAATTCAATTTAACCACCGACAAATCAATTTTTCGGTTAAATTTGAAACGGGAAAATATTAAATAAAATAATAAATACTTTTATTCGATAAAATAATTAATATTCAATATAAATTATTATTAAATTTATGCATCAAATATTGAAATTTTAATATATGATTATATGATTCTTTAGTAATTTGTCCCCCTTAATATATTTTTAGTTTTTTTTTAAAATAATTTTTAGGCAATTGCCCCCCTTAAAAAATTTAAAATACTATAATCTTTAGGCAATTGCTTCAGTATAATTAAATATATTGTGTAGATGTGTTATTGTTAGGAAATAATGAACCAAATACAAAGAGAAATAATAAATTAATTTAAGTATACTTTTATTTTGTTATCACTTTTTAATTATTAAAATTTCTATAGGCATTTTTTTTGAAAAATAAAACAAATAATTTTAAGTATAATTTAAATATTTCCAGTTAAAGGTTTGAAACAGGAATTAAAGCAACCGACTTAAAAATTAATTTTTTTTTAAATTTATAGCAGCTGAAACCAGAACAAAGAAAGCGGATTTCCGTTTTCGGGTTTGAAAATCCGGAATTTCATTCATAATTATAATAAAATTCTTATTTATAAAAATATGCATAATTTTTACAGGTCATGAGTTTTTAAAAATTAATAAATTATTGATAGAATATTAGCCCTAATTTTTTATGGAGAAACGAAGAGAGCCCTAGTTTATGATCAATTCCACGGGCGAGAGAACCTGACGCCGGTGGCGAGCAAGCCCTGGCTTAAGAAGCTTCGCCGCTAGCTGCCTCAATCCCGCACGCGAGAGGATCTGATGCCATCCACTTTGCATTGCTTGCCAACATCGGAACTCCACCACCTTATCACCCGCCCCCCAACTCCGACTGAATTCAGGTTTCGTTTGTCCTGCTTTTTTACTGTTTTCTAAAATATTTCCTTAGTAAAAAAAATTCTAATTCAAATTTTTTTTTGTGCTAAAAAATTATTTTATAGAGGAGTAAGACAACTGCCCAAACAAAATTAAGTAAGAAAACTGCCCCAAATAAAGCTAAGTGTTGGTCTACGATTTTTTTTTTATGATTGTACTGTAACTGTATGATGTTCTATCATGAATGCAATTGTTGATGTTCACATAAGCTAATTAAATAGCATTGATATTGGAGGAATGGTTGTCTGCAGGACATTTTTTATAGCTTGGATTTATGTTCTCCAAAGAAATTAAATTTAAGGAGCAGTAAAAAAAGTTGTCCCAAACAAAGCTGTAGTATTGATTGTTCACCTTTTTTCGGGGGAATAATTGATTGTTCACTAAGCACATTACTAAATTAATTTGTTACTAGTGATATGCGAATTCTAAATTTCTTTTGCATCAAATCATATTAAGAATGTGATATTTAGGATCTATTTTGGGTGGCGGCAGCTTTTTAACCAAGTGATGTATATATGATTTTGAATGCCATTTTGAGGAGAGAAGCTGGTACTCATCCAGTTCACAAAGATTTAGAGAGTTAACAGATTATATTATGTTTAATTATACAAGAGAGTTAACAAATTTACCTCTAGGTACTAAATCTATAGGATGCACATTGATATTCAAGAAAGGAACAAACTATAATTGATATATTTAAAGCTTCACTAATGGAAAAAGGATAAACTCAAAAGAATGATTTAAATTATTTTTATACATAGGCTTTGTTTTGAACGGCTTTCTTACTGCTTCTTAACGTGGCTTTTTAGTACTAATAAATTGCTTTAAGAAGCAGCAAAAAGCCCGTTCCAAATGAAACCTTAGTTTGTAGTTGTTAGAGTTATCTCCATAAGTTTTAATATCATCCTAGCTTCAATTTATGCAATAAATATGAAGATAACATTTCTGAATGATGATTTAAAAGAATATATTTAAATGATGCCACTATAATATTTTATCATAAAATGAGAACAAAGTATGAAAATATATTAATCTCTTATATGGGCTCAAACAATATCCAAAATAATGGCAGAAAAAATTTTATGATACCTACTCGAATTCAGCAACTGCGAGATGATTTTATTGTAATCAATGAAGTTTCAAGAAGATATCTTGCTGATGCTGATCAGGCAAGTATTTGTGCTGTAACTCCCTTTTCATTTTTGACCATTCAGTTATCTTTCTTTGACCTTCACGATCCCGTCACTGTTTCAAATTTTCCCACCATAGAGACGCACTTTTCTTTCGCTTAATGGCCACTAATTTGACAATACGATTAGGTTGCACTTCTTTAAATTCAATGACTCTCTGAACTGTGTAGCTAATTCAAGAATTCCTCGGGGTCCAACCGCTCATCAAACTGGGGCAAGTCCACTTTGATTCCCCTATCATCCCAAGCACCTCGTCGAAATCTAACCTGATGGCATCGCTCCACTTCTTTCTCACTTGAAGAATCTTGATGGAAAAGGTTGATGTCTTCCTCAACTTATTGCCTTCCTACTGCTTGTCTTTTTTCAAACCGAGCTAATCAATGTTGTAGTTGCTAAATTTTCCTTTGCATATTTGCAATCACTAATTCTTGCATTGGTCCTTGCTGGTTCCTGCGAGGCAGCATCTTGCAAGCTTTGATACCAAATGACACCGGACATAGGTGTCGAGTTGCAGAAGGAGACGAGGATCGAACGAGATACAAGTGTTGGAATCACAACTCAAAAATAACACCCAAGAACAAGGTTCTTAGACAGGTAACACCACCTGAGGGTATCAGGATACAAAATACCCAAAAAAATAGAAATTGAAATCTTTATTATCTTATTCTCCCCTTTATTACAAAGTTTAGTTGCTTATATAGACAAATTACTACATACAAGGTCACACACTCAGCTACAAAATAATAGAGAAGATGTGGTTTTGGTTAGCTAAACCGATTCGGATAGATTCACCCAGTGTCAGTTCCTTTCTTAGAGGCCCTATATTAATTAAGTGGCTCAACTCTAATCTAAACTATATTTGACCCTAGCCCAACTTTAATGTGACTTAATCGTGTTTATCCTAATTGGACCTAATCAAACTCATTAGATGAAACAAACCCTAATCTAATTAGAATTGACCTCATCTTGACTCAATATGGCCATATGTGGTAAACAAAATCATATCTCTTACATTATGAATGAACTTTAGATGTCTTAAAGATATAAGGACCTTGTGATGCGGACATCGGTACGAAGATTTGACGCATCTATCACAAGAGGCGTCGCAAATCGACGGCTATCATTTAAACCTTCTATTATGATTTATTTTTCTGAATTTTAGTTCTACATTAATGTATTTCCTGTTTTACCCCTAGGATAGTTTGTTTGAGTGTTATGGTCCAAGGGGCAATTTTATAATTTCGAATTTTCTCATATTGGGGCCTATAAATAAGGGCCTTAAGCTATTGTAATGGAGGGTTATTGATAATGAAAAGTTTTATGTTCTTGTTGATCTCTTAGTGAGTTCATGAGAGGAGAAGCCCGAGGAGGGTAACTTGCACTACCCGTCAATCTTTGGAAGAGTCCGAGGTTCGCGGTTCTTACGATCTCTTTGTGAGTTCGTTATTTATCTCTATCTTTCTCGTATATTCTTGTTCATCTCCTTCCTCCCCTCTTCATCCACCCAGTATTCCCCCTAGCTCCACCTCCTCAACCCACGGTCGACACTCCACCCAACCCCTCATACCGTCGGCCCAAGCTCTACCCGTCGGCCACCTTCCACCTCCTTCTCCCCATTGAAATCCTTGCCTAATTTGGGTAATTTAATCTTTGGACAGATTTTCGAAATTCAAATCCAACAATTTGAATTTGAAATCTTTCCTAATTTGTCATTCTATTTTTGGAAAGTTCTTAAATCAATTTTTTTGAATTTCAAATTCAATTGGATTTATTTAATTACTTTCCTAATCCTAAATTTACAGTTATGCAAGCATGACACCTCATTCCCACATTCCCTCTTGCCCATTAATGTCGCCGGCCCCCATATGAGTTAAGTTGGGATTTATTTTGTCATTACTAAATAAACTCAATTGGGAAATAATGCAAATTATTTATGTTGCTCTTTGGCCGAATTATCCAAGAATTAACCCTATTTATTTCTTTCCTATTCCATGTGGCTGAGTTTAGGAAATCTTGCCAATTAAACTCAAGCCGTTTTCTAAGCCAATTCTCCTAGTGGTCACGTCCACTTCTATTCACTTATTTCAATTTCCTTAATTGGTTTTAATTCCAATAATCTAACCACAATTCAGCCACCTCCTTAAGCTAACGTCAATTCTGTCCATTTATTCTCAGCCTCCTGATTTGGAAGTAATTCCAAAATCTGGCCAATTCATCCGTCTCCTCCTTAATTGCTGTGGCTTGGTATTATTTCGAATTTCCATAAGAAACCAATCCGCCGAACCTGATTGCGGCTACCAGTTTTCCCGTTGGAATTAAATCCTAAATTTTTCATCAAAGTATTTGAGGAAATAATTCAAATTCCCTCAAATAATTTGCTGTCCAGTTAATTCCTATAGGCAGAATTTTTCTCAGCTTGTCTTTTCTCCATCAACCCTGAAATTTCCCAAGGCCTCACCTAGGCTTGCTGTCAGATTTTTGGAGAAGAGACTGTTCGGGCCCCACAAATCCCATCTAATTTCTCTAGCTAGCCGAAAATTAATTCCCTCCTCCCGTGAAGCATTCCTTCTACTTGGAACCTGAGAATTTTCTCAGGTTTTGGAACAAAAACCTGAAGAAAATTTTCAGATTTTGTGAGCTAGGATAAATCCAGATTTCTTTCAGTTTTTGCAAGGAACAATTTTAGATTTTGGAGAGGAGATCCTCTCCATAGCAAAGCTTTGCGTTTTCGTTCTACATCACCTTGCGAGTTTGATATAGATTGGATTTGACCAAGATCAAATCTAGATTGAACCTACCCTAATCTTAGTAAGTTATTAAGCCCAATTGGAGCCTTATTAAGTTATTAAGCACAATTTACTTGACTCAAACTAATTTGTCTTTTTCCTCATCTCCTTTTGAGCTTATTGACTTAATGGGACATTTATATTCCCTAGGTTAAGACCATGGACCTTAACAATACCTAAGTTGAACCAATAATTAACCCATTTAATCCTATTTGTGAACCAATGGATGACCCAGACATCCCTAAGGCCTCCCTTTGACCCGCGGGCATTTGCTAGTTATATGGATTACCTAAGTTAACTAATTACTAGTTCAATTGAGCATAATATGGACTCATCCACTCAATTAGCTTGAGCTATTTTAACTAAAACCATAAAATGGTTACGATTACAAGATAGGTGAGTATAAATACCTCTAAAAGGTTGCTAGGCTACTTGGGTCTAGGCGATTTGGTAGGTAGCCCAAGTGGAACCAAATTGACCTATTAGGGCTCTTTGGATTAAATTGCTTTATTCAAGTTGACTAACCGCTTAGGCTATCACGTCCTAGAATCAAATTTGAAAGAATTATCTATTTTGAAAAAACCAAAGATACTAAAAACATTTGGTAACTAAAACATATGAATTTTTGAATGTCTGTTTGAACTAGAGCGCTTTACCGCTATACTTCAGAGCGCTACGACACTTGCTTAAGAGCACAACAGTGACAAAAATCACCTCCATGTTGTTTGCATGTATGTTCTATAGTAATTCTAGATTTCGTTAATAGCATTATAATGCTAGTGGTGGCGCTAAGGCACATGCTATATATATATATATATTGTTCCCTTCCCTCCCTCCACTTAGCGGTGTCGTACTCGGGAAGAATCCGAAGGAGCAAGAAGAGAGGATAGAGGAAAGAGAACGAGATATTCGATACTTTGTCATCCATCATTTTTATTAGGGAAATTATTTTACTCATAGTAAATAACTATCATCATACTTCTATTTTTAATGATTTTGATTTCTACAAATTTTCTCTCCTAAATTTATTAAAAATGTATTATCTTATGATTTTATAAACTTTTATCACGTAAATCTTGATATATTATATATTTGATAATTCTGAATAATATTATATGATTTTATTACATTTTCATTTGTTAGAAACATGTATATAAATATTTCTGTGCAAAGAGTACGAAAAATATATATTGAAAATGAGTTGAAGTGATATATTGTTATTAGATATGATAATAGTGGAATGTAATATATGCTGAAATAATTGATAGGATTGATATGTACTTGAATGTGATATTGATCTAACTAAAAATATATTCTCATTAATATTAGATATATGAAATGATAACCCACGTGATAACCTCAAGATTCACCGATTCACTGATGAGAGTCATAAAGAGTTGGAGACTGATTGATAGTTATAAGGAGTCGAGAATACTGATCCATGTGATTCAATGGGAGTTATAAAGAGTACATTGATTGGGAGTCATAAGGAGCAACTCATCAAGAGTCATAAGAATAGAAGCAAGATCAAGATACCCTCAATTAAATATTTGATACAAAGATACTGATTATTGATACTGATATTAATTACTAAATATTGATATTGATTACTGAATACGAATAATGATTATTGTTTATTGATACTATACAGATACTGATAGCGAGGCACTGATTTATTTTACTGATTATTGTTACGAAGTACGAATATTGATCCTACTGTTATAATTGATGGACTGATGTAAAGGATTGAATCATAAAGACATAATAATTGATTGATCGAGAGAATAAGATAGGATGTGTAACATAAATGATGAATTGACACAAGTGATCGGTATCGATATAATGTATTAATTTATAGATTTCCTTATATGATTATAAGCATATTATTTTTCTTTTTCCCTTGCATTAATTTTAGTAGTAAGGTTTTAGTTAGTAGCTTGGCTTTCATGCTTATTACATGATTTTACATGATTTCAGATAAAGGTAAGAAGCCTGCAGCTTGAAACTAGGCAATGATATTAGTGTAGTTTTATTTTAATTTCTTTGATTTATGTATTCTTTTGTAGTCAATGGCGGATATTGTACATATTGTTTTGAACTCTGGATATAAAATATAACTATTGACTACATAAATATGAATTATATTTGTTGGTATTTCATTAATGCAATTAATCAGCTTTGGATATTAAATTGATCTGGTTGTGAATGAATATTAGTTGTTAATGAGAATTGAAAAATATAGAAAAAGAATAAAAATGAAAATTTTCCATTTTAGATTCTAGAGCATGACATAGGCTCATCACCTATCTCATATATAATGTCCCTAAGAGACCTTGGTGCCCATTGGACTTATCATGGATCCAAGCAGAGCTTGGGTTAGCCTAATTTAATTAATTGAGTTAATTTGGCTTAGTTGGCAAAATTGGCTTAAACCTAGCCTTTTTAATGTTGCTTAACCCCTCTTTTCTTGGCCCATCAGCTAACCTAGACCTGTCAATATTGGACCCGACCCGAACCCGACCAGGAATTTTCGGGTTTGGGTTGACCCGAACCCAAAGCGGATCAGGTTCGGGTCCGGAAAACCGACCCGTTTGCAAAAATGGGTCTGGTTTGGGTTGACCCGACGGGTTGCCGGGTCAACCCGAAAATCCATTTATTTTAAAAAAATTTCGAATTTCCCTGCCCCTGCTCGCTGCCCGCTGCCCCGCGCTACAGCGATGCTGCCCGCCAGCCCCGCTCGCTGCCCCATGCGCACCTGCCCACTGCCCCGCTGCCCCATGCGTCGCGTCGTGAGTTGCATCCCGAGGACGGCGTTGCCGCACTCGCACCAGCAGTCCACTCCAGCGCGTCGTGCACCCGCATGTCGCCGCACCCACACCCGCACTGGCGTCGGCGCGTCGCATCGTGAGTTGCGTCCCGAGGACAGGATCGCGTCGCCGGCTGCTTTCGCCGGCGTCGGGTTTGCTTCGCCGGCTGCAGGCATTGTATTTGCGGGTCGGGTCAGGTTGACCCGAAGCGGGTCGGGGTCGGGTCCAGAAAATCGACCCGTTTTGAAAAACGGGTCGGGTCGACCCGAACCCGAATAGTGCCGGGTCAGTTTGGGTTCGACCCGAACCCGACCCGTAACCCGAAATTGATAGGTCTAAGCTAACCTTGACCCCTTTATATCAGACTGACTAAAGATAGGTTAGTTTTAGAAATTTTTTTTATTTGGCTAAATATTATTAGAATCTTAAACATCCAAGGCATCTTAAGCTCCTTTAGTTCCTAATCTATTCTAATGAATCTTTCCTTTATTCCTAAGCATTAGCTCAAAGCTTTTTAGCTTGATTACAATTGGAATTAGCATAAGGCAAACCCTTGGAACCTCTCCATGATGCTAAAACCAGTGAGAGGGTATTTTTAGAATGATAGAGCTAATTACAAGAAGAGGGAGATCCTCAATCATAGGAGAGTTTATCCTTAAATTTGTAATTATGCGAGGAGACTTCTAGAGTGTTCTCAACCCCTTGCAGCCAATATTCTGAGCCATCAGAGCAAAAGGGAAAATGTGAAGCCCACTTTAAAACTACAAAATCGAGCCACCTTAAGCTCTAATTTCATTTATTCTAGCTACACCTTAGTGAGTTGAGTAGATTCAGAGTATTTGAAACTAGGAGGAAGCCGTCAACCTAATCCTTGACCTCGACCAAGCTTGATAGAGCTATTTTTGGGATATCATTAACAAATCTTATCTCTTTCTCTCCCTTTCATTTTTTTTGTTAATGGCATTGCGCATGTCACATTTGTGTGTTATGTTACCACTTGCATGATGTCGCTTCATTTGAGTGCAATGCTGTTGTGTTTCTACTCAGTGCACTCTACCATAGAGTGTTCAATTATGATAAATGTTTATTGACTGGAGATTCAGTCGATTGGTCTCAGTTCTATGAAGCGTAACTTTGTTATGCCACCTATGAGATAGGTTTTGAATTTTGAGTTAAGAAATGCTAGTGCTTTAATTTGTGTGTGATTATGCTAATATAGTCTCCTTTTACCACTTAATTCTGATTATCCTATCACAGCTACATACTACATGATATATAAAGAAATTGTGGAATATCTATTGTTTGATTGTTTTGTGGATATCAACCTTCATTGAACTGTCTAAATTAAAATTATATACCATGTTCATTGCGTTGAAATTTTTTTTTTAAGTGAGAGTCACTTTTAAGGTATTTTAAATCCTTCAAAATTTAATGATACACTCATTCTAATTGTGGGCTCCGAAAATTCGGCCTCCCCGCCCAACTGTGTTTTCTTTTTTCGGGGGGGGGGAGTTTTAACGGAATTAATTTCCGGGGTAAATTTTGGTAAGGCAGATGGGTTTGTAGATAAGACACTACCTAGAGATTTCGTCCTAATTTTGCTAGGACTTTATGATCTGAGTTCTGGTTTCCTATAGGCGCAAGCCCCTATAATTAATTACCACTCCCACTAACAAAAGAGAACTTTCGATAAAGGCTAGTCATTAATCAAATACGTGTTATCTGGCATATAGTAGCAGCATGGGCATAGGTATTAGAAGTTTGAAGGGTTGGAAGATTTGATATTTAAAATTAGAAATTTCACCATCTCACACTTAAAGCGGATGGTGGAGGAATAGATGATGGACCCGATCAAGATCCCATGGTTCTGTCGCCCCAGGCCATCGTGGTCCATGGTCTACTTAGCTAGAGGAGGTAGTCGACCCAACCTGACAGAAGGATCTGAGGAGTTTTAACGAAATTAAGTTTCTGGGTAAATTTTGGGAAGGCAGATGGGTTTGTAAATAAGACACTACCTAGAGATTTCACCCTAATTTTTCTAGGACTTTATGATCTGAATTCTGGTTTTTTATAGGCGCAAGCCCCTATAATTAATTACCACTCCCACTAACAAAAGAGAACTTTCGATTAAGGCTAGTTATTAATCAAATACGTATAAATACGTGTTATCTGGCATATAGTAGCAGTATGAGCATAGGTATTAGAAGTTTGAAGGGTTGGAAGATTTGATATTTAAAATTAAAAATTTCGTCATCTCACACTTAAAGCGGATGGTGGAGGAATAGATGATGGACCCGATCAAGATCCAATGGTTCCGTCGTCCCAGGCCGTCGTGGTCCATGGTCTACTTAGTTAGAGGAGGTAGTCGACCCAACCTGACAAAAGGATCCGGGGAGTTTTAACGGAATTAAGTTTCGGGGTAAATTTTGGGAAGGCAGATGGGTTTGTAGATAAGACACTACCTAGAGATTTCGCCCTAATTTTGCTAGGACTTTATGATCTGAGTTCTGGTTTCCTATAGGCGCAAGACCCTATAATTAATTACCACTCCCACTAACAAAAGAGAACTTTCGATTAAGGCTAGTCATTAATCAAATATGTATAAATACGTGTTATCTGGCATATAGTAGCAGCATGGGCATAGGTATTAGAAGTTTGAAGGGTTGGAAGATTTGATATTTAAAATTAGAAATTTCACCATCTCACACTTAAAGCAGATGGTGGAGGAATAGATGATGGACCCGATCAAGATCCCATGGTTCCGTCGTCCCAGGCCATCGTGGTCCATGGTCTACTTAGTTAGAGGAGGTAGTCGATCCAACCTAACAGAAGGATCCTTATCGGCAGCCATGGGTTGCTTCGTCAAAGGGGACCTTGTAGACCTGGGGTGAATGCTTATCTGAGGGGACGAATTTGAATCCACCTTAGCTTACAGAGGGCTTTGTGCCCTATCAATATCATATTGATTCATATCTTAAGGATTTAATGTCATTAAGGAATGTATTGGCTCTGGCCGGTATTTCGTTATATCATTTGGCGGCAAAACCACTCGGTTCAGAGAGCCCTGTGTGAGACCCTTAACTTTTTAAGTTATTTTTGGAATTTGATGAGGTTCGTTCAGTACGAACTTTATTTAGTACGAACTGAGTTCGTCCGGGATGAACAATTAGAATGGTAACTTCGTCTGTACGAATCGTCGAGACGAATTGAACGAGTTCAGAACAGAGCCGATCGTCCAGCGACTAAGTTAATTATCGTCCATACGATTCGCGAACAGAGGAGATTGTCCCTGTACGAAAATTAATTATCGTCTGTACGATTGTTGTCTGAATGCGGTACAAAGCCGATTATCCCGGGATGAATGGAAAGTATTGTCCCGTACGATCGAAACTATCTCTTCAGTTATTTAAATCTGTCCTTTTGATTGGCTTAGAGAGAAAACGAGAAGGATAGAGAAAGATGAGAAAGAGGAAGAAACCGGGTTTTGGGCGATTTCGGTCCGTTTTCATTCATCGACGTAGTTGAGAAAGTTGTTCAACTCGAGGTAAGATACATTATGTCTATCTCAAATTTCAAATGTGAAAGTTTTTTACGAATTTTCTGACTAAAATTTTATATCCATTAGCGGAAAATAGGGATAACTTTGCACCGGTTAAACTTTTACCGCATAACTTTTTATACGTCATAGAGACTATAATTCTTCACATTCTGAATATTTTTTGAAAATTTTCCACCGGGTATTCTGAAATCTGAGGGGTTTTTATTGAATAAAAAATTATCGGAATGTTGAAAAATAGTGCTACAGTACAATGAAAGTCTTAAAATGTTGTTTTAGACGTTCCCTGGTAATTTGATAATTTTATAAAACTGTTCATTTTTTCCTAATTGATTTTTCTGTTGTCTGTCGTTGTACAATATGTGATATTTTGACACATGCTTAATTACTTTGAAAAAGTTATAATGTGATGATTGATGTGCTCATGTGATAAATGTTAATGTGCTCATTGATTAAATGATATCTCTTAAGAGTTATAAGGGGTTAGAATCCTTTTAGATTCTATATGTGTCAGAAAATTTCTAGAAGATATAAGGGGCCAAAATCCTTCGAGATTCTGTCTGAGTCTGGAAAATCTTAATAACTCTTTATATCTGATATGTTCTAGTGTTGTAAGCACAAAAGAGTCATAAGGGGCCAGAATTCTTTGAGATTTTATTTGTATCAGGGAATAAAGGAAGGCATAAGGGGCCAGAATTTTTTGAGATTCTATTTTGGCCCGAAAAATCTAATTTGAATAATTCTGCATATCTGATATATTCTGATGCTGTAAGCACAAAAGGAGTCATAAGGGGCTAAAATCCGTTGAGATTCTGTTTGGGTCCGAAAATTTTGATATGAATAACTCTGTGATATAAATTTTCATTTACTCAATTATTATGTACTGTTATTATGTCATCTGCTCTGTACGAATATCTGAATTCTGAATAGTTTTCTGAATTCTGTACGATTATCTATTATTTAATTCATCTGTTATGTACGAATATTTGAATTATGAATAGTTATTTGAATTCTGTACGATTATCTGTTATTTAATTCTTTTGTTCTATACGAATATCTGAATTCTGAATAGTTATCTGAATTATGTACGGTTATCTGAATCATAGAACATGTACTATGTATTTCTGTTATATGATTTTCGGTTCAGTGAGTTATTTTAAACTGTAATTAACTGTTTTTAAATCTTCAATAACATGATTGAATTAAAAGAGTATTTGAGAATTTAGATTGGCTAGTGTGACTTGCTGAGCTGTTAGCTCACTATGATTTTATTCATGATTTTCAGGATCTGGTAAAGAGAAAGATGTTATGGACTAGTTGTTTAGGATCTGATATGAAGTTATAGATATTTTGTTATTTTTATTTTTATACAGTCATGGCTAGTTTACTTTTCAGTTCTGTAATATTTGTCTATAGCCATGTACTGTAATGTATATGATGATTTTGATGAATAAAAGAAATTTTAGTGATGAGTTTTTCAAGTATTTGGATGTTTTAATAGCTATGTCGTTCATCATTATTTAAATGAATATTGACAGAAAATCTGAAAACAATTCCAAAACTAGATCTTAGGGTTTATCTGTCACGGCTCAGCACGATAAGACATGTCCTAGTCGGGTTGGGTTGTGACACCCCGAGTCATAACCGTCTATCCTGCAGTGCCATTCGTCAAAATCGTCAGTTAGAGGTCACATATCACATCCTTATTGGCAGGAGACTGTTTGAGAATGGATCATAGTGATATTTTTTACTAGGCATTAGCTCTGTGTGAGATGAAGTAGTTTTCTAATTTGTCTACTTCGGCAAACTATTGCGGATGGTGGATAGATTTTTTCTTTGAGTGATTGATGGTTGAATTTCAATTTTAAATATTCTGGACTTGGATGATTTTTTGGGGTTTGGATTTTCGGGTATTTGAAGTGGCATTTTGAATATTTAATTCATCATCGGGGTGTATGGAGTCATTTCCATTTGTGGATTAAAACTTGTCGACTCCGTCGAGCCATCGATAGAGGATCGGGTTTCATAGGCTTCATGCATTTATTTGGGAATTGTCTTTGTTATTGGCCTTAAAGACCTAAAATGAATGTATTAAAACAAATATACCGGCCACTGCAACTGTGTATTTGTCTGATGGTTCGAATCTTGTCGACT
The DNA here is from genome assembly GCF_001605985.2 of Dendrobium catenatum. NCBI lineage: Eukaryota > Viridiplantae > Streptophyta > Magnoliopsida > Asparagales > Orchidaceae > Dendrobium > Dendrobium catenatum. The sequence goes on from NW_021319342.1 coordinate 297,248, forward strand.
TCTATTGATTCGTATAAAAGGATCGGATTCAAACTTGAATTCACTTATTGACCCACACAATATCTCTAGACGCCACGTGTGTACCAATAACTCACTCGCTAGGGCCCATGCGGGTGTTTGGAGGCATTTCATAATTATTTATTAAACATGTCGACTCCTATTTATCTGCTTAGGAGGATTGTGTTTCATAAGCTTTATGCCTTTGTTAGTGAATTTTATTGATTATAGCTTTGAAGGCCTAATATGAATGTATTAAAATAAATACACCGGTCGCAACAACCGTGTATTTGTTTGATGGTTTGAATCCTGTCGACTCCTATTGATCCACATAGAAGGATCGGGTTCAAACTTGAATTCACTTATTAACCCACGCAGCATCCCTAGATGTTAAGTGTGTACCAATAACACGCTTGTCGGGGCCCACACGGGTTGTATAATTATGCTTGTCCTCTTTTTAGTGTACCTATGTGTATCAAATTACGGTGTATGTGCAGGGGTAATTTTAAATATTTGGCAAATGTATTACGAGTCTCCTATAATAGCTTGTAAAAGCATGTGTTCGTCATAGTCCTTCTATATTTTCCCGTGGATGGTGTGTTAGATGCACGACCGTCTTTCATCAAGAAGCTTGCGAACCTCAATAATCTTATCCAACTCAATGTCCAAGATCTGGTTGAACTGAGATTCGCTCAATCCATAATGATTTGATTTGACTTTCTATTTCCATAACTTGTATAGGAATTAATAGATTACTTTTTTATTATTCCATCATCGTTATTGGCTTAAATAAAGAATCAATCATTTCAACCTTGAATGACTGCGTCCTTACTGTTGCCCTATACTTTGAAGTTGGTGATTACTGCCTTGAAAATAACTCTTTTCAAGATTTACAGTGTAGTAGATCCCTACAAGATGTAACATCCGTAATCAAATAATTGACCTTCAAAATGAATAGAGGTATTTGAGCGTACTTGTCATCTTCAGTGTTCGTGGATGTCAGAACTGTTTTTTCACTATGTATCAGGCCAAGGAAGAAATTTTGGAACACCAGGATTCGAATTTGTTCAAACATCTCTTCCATTCTAACAGAAAGAAGCGTACCCTTCTCATGGGAGGATTCTGTCCGAGCAGGTACTTTTACTCAGTTGAACACAAGGTTTAAAATTGCGTAAATAAGTCTCGAGGCAGTTTTCGTCCGTGAGGCGTGGCGTAAGCCTCGAAGCGGTGTGAGGCGTAAGCCTCACGGACGCAGAATTGCGTAAATGAGAATTTAAGAGTTTTAGTAGGTAAATAATAGCAAGTTTCTATCATACAATAAAAACATATAAATGATATGTGAAATTAGTGGAAAGTAAAAAAATAGATGCAATAAAATCATATCCCAAAGTACAAAATCACAAAATATTAGTCTATCAAAACTCCCAAAGTACAATTAAGAAAGAACATATAAAATCTAATCATATCCCATCACTAAATGGGTCTTCAAGAGAATCTTCTGCTCCAATTATATCTATGAATGTCATATCTTCATCATCTTCATTGTGACTCACTTTTCTCTTCCTTGTTCAATAAGAATGATTATTATCATGCAATGTTTAAAATTGCGTATTCGGGTATTGATGCATTTTTCATTCGTGAGGAGAGGCGTAAGCCTCAAAATCAAAAGATTGCGTAAACATAAAATGATAATTTTTTTATATACTAATGAGTGAATAATATAAAACATAAAAAAGCATAAGATAAGAAGTGAAATCAAAATATTCCAATAATAAGACAACATGAAATATAGTTCAACTCAAAATTCTATCTTTCCCAAATCTCAATATTCTTTTCTTTAAAATATAATTTCAATTTCCAAAAATAAATAACAATGATATATCACATAAAAACTCATAAGTCATCAGCACTGTCATCACTAAGGGGTTCTTCATTTGAATCATCATTATGATGAACTGCTTTCTCCCCTTCCTCCTCTCCTATAGAGTCCAATGTCGGGCATTTACTTCAAGGTTTATGTAAGTTTTAATATATATAGCGTGAGGCGTAAGCCTCATGCCAGTGAGGCGAGGCGGGCCTCAACCAAGTTGCGGCGCAAGCCTCATAAAAAAAAACTCGAGGCGTAAGCATCGAGGCGTTTTTTACTGGAATTGAGCAAAGGCGAGCCTCAAGGCGAGCCTCATATTGCGCAATTTTAAACCATGGTTGAACAACATCGGTAGAGGTGGTACCATAGCACTATTAGTGTGCGTGATATATTGTGTCGAAATGTCAAACTTCAAAGATCATTTGTATTTTCAAGGACCATAGATATCATAGATGTTTTCTCTTAGACAAAAGGCAAGGAAGAAACTTTGGAACACCAGAAAGTTTAGTTCGAATTTGTTCAAACATCTATTCCATTCTAACAGGAGGTGCCCTTTTCCATATATCGAGTTGTCTTCATACCCAACGTACTTGCAGCATCTCAATCACCGCTGTTGTATGTGATATCTATACTTGTGCCCACAAGGATTCGTTGTACTTACAATATACCCACTGTTGTTATCCACAAGTGCGTTGTATCATCCGTCGTTGCTCATAAAGAATGATTATGTTCACTACAATCTCCCGGACATATTTGTTGAAGAGCCTATTGTACTTACATCACATCCACCTTTCACCAATCTCAAGTGGTATGATGATTATATATATTTGCAAGGATGGGTCTTCCACTATTGATTGCTGGTGTTGCCATCTCAATCTACAGACAAACTTATAAGGATTATTGTAGGAGTCCATTGTATCTATCAACATCATTTGTTGTGTATCATATATTTAGGTATAGATGATTATCCTCATTTGTAGTCACTCATTTTGATAATCATTTATCATCCGTATTCCTTGGAGTCTTTTTTCATCAATTGCCAATGTCACCCTCTCAATCTACAGGGTAGCTGTTGTTTGCGTGGTGGGTCTTTGATTTCTACATGTGGGTAGTACTCGTGCACTGCAATTGTCTGTTATTGCTTAAAAGTATAGTGCATTGACTTTGTAGGGATAGTTGTAGGAGTCTGTTGCATTCATAAGTATAATCCACTATTTATTTTGTCTCATGTATTCATAGGTTTTGATAATTAAGGTTTGTTTTTAATTGTTCAGATATTGTGAATGGATTACTGTTCATTGTTTGTATGCATCGAGATCCTGTTTGCCACGAGTCCCCTGCTATTTGCTTGTATTTGTTTGAATGCATTAGATTGTTATTTGGCACTTGAATTTAGATCTTGATTGCGCATTTTAGGACTTAGGTTCCACTTCTTGTAGTTCAGTTCATGTCCAAGTCCTCTATTGTACGTACAAGTCCTCTGAACATTTAGTTCAAATTCTATACATTCATGTCTAAGTACGGGTCCTCTTTATTGTTACCCAAGTGAGGTCTTCTTATTGTTCAAGCTTTATGTACTTCAGTAAAAATTTCGACAACACCCTGACATATCCTCTGTTTGGGGGATATGTAGGGGAGCTGGGCATTCTCACCACGCTACTCGAGCATGTATGGTAGGTGTCCTTAGATACCACGGCCGTACATCTTTTCATCCCACCACGCTACAAGAGCATGTATGGGGTCTTCAACAGTACCCATACGAGAACACCAATGAGTTCCCCACCATGCTATAAGAACGTGTATAGAGCTTACCCGTCTCGCCGCATGCGTCTCACCGGGCTACCTCCTTCCGTGCTACGAGAGTGCGTATAGGTGGTTCTCCGATCCGCCGCAAACGTCGAAAATGGGATTTTAGAACATTATACCTTGCATGGCAATGCCGACAGTGTTGATGTCGAGGTCGATGACTGTCCCCACCACGGTACAATAGCATGTATAGGGCTTCCTCGCATCGTCACACTTGTTGCATTGGATTCCCCTAGCATTTTAAATCCCTTGGCCTGGCGGATTTACGGGATTTGGCCGAGCGGATTTACGGGATTTGGCCGAAGAAGCGCTCGAAGGGAAGAAAGATACCTTCACATAGACCTGTCAATATTGGACCCGACCCGAAAACCCGACCCGAACCCGACCCGAAAATTTCGGGTTTGGGTTGACCCGAACCCGAAGCGGGTCGGGTTCGAGTCTGAAAAACCGACCCGTTTGCAAAACCGGGTCGAGTTCGGGTTGACCCGGAAACCCGAAAATAACCCGAATTGACCCTAAAACCCGACCGCCTGCCCGGCTGCCCAGGTCTCGTAGCGTCGCGTCGCGTCCCCAGGCATGCATTTCGTCGTGTTTGGCGTCACCGCGTCAGCCCATCTGCCGTCTGCCGTCGCACCACCCGTCCGGCGTCCACCCCGCTGTCTACCTTGAGAGCATGAGCTCTCGTTGTTACTTTTGATCAAAATGTAATGACTTCCGATCCCACAGGTAAGGGAACGTCGCCGGAGGAAGAAGAGAAGTGCACGAAAGGACGAAAGTTACCTTCACTGCCCGCGAGCTCCTGTGGTTGCTTCCGATCGAATGTCGTTAACTTCGGAATCGACAGGAAAGGAACTTTGACGAAGGAGGTCGACGTAGCAAGAGAGGTCGGCCTTCGCTGCAGATAAGCTCCTGTTGTCGCCCTTGCTTCCGATTCAGCAGAAGAGCGGCGGGAGGTGTGCGGGAGGAAGGAAGAACAGAGGTAGTGGAAGAAGGTTTCGAATGGGAGAATGATCGGAGAAAGGGGATGCGATTCCTGGAGTTCGGTCGTGTGCCTCCCACCAAGCCGAAGGCTTTCTTTCGCTTTCCTTTTAATAACCGAGAGCAAACGACGGGCCTAGGATGACGATAGTGGGTAACACGACATCGACGTGTGTAGGATGTCCAGAGATGGATACGCGGGATTTTGTCTGCAGAGAGCAGAGTCAAGCAGGTACAAGTGTTTTTTTTTATATTGTACGCAGGTCAACACTAATTCATGTTAAATATAGAAAAAAAAATAAAATAAAAAATAAAAGCTTTATTTCACACTTACAATTCAATCACCAGACAGCCTGAAAAGGTTCTTCACGATCTAGACTTATTCAAATAATTTTAAATTTGTCGAACTTACAGAAAGGGACTGAGCAATTTCACAATCTGGATAGGGTTTCCACCCGTTAGACTGTGTGCCAGTTGAGCTCTTGCGATTCTCTCTTTTGTGTTGCATAATGGCCATCTGGATTTCTCTTCTCAGGTCCCCCTTCAAGTGATACCACGAAGGCCTCATGGTTTTAATGTCTGCAACCTTTATTCTGGCACATTAACTTCACTAATGAAAGGATTTATAAGTTGTTCACTGAAGCGGTGTTCCGCTGGCAATTCAACCAATACTCTGCCACAAGCTTGGAAAAGTTAGAGTTTTTTATATCCATCAAGTTTGACGGTTTGTCATACTCCACAATTTTCCCTGTCAATGATGCACACCATGAAGTTAGTCATAATTGTTGATAACTTAATTCATTTAATATTGTTCTAGTTTACTTTTTATTAAGAAAGGAGAGGTAGAAAGAAAGATTGATTGATCATGTTTTTATTTCTTTGGCCATTGCAACCATCAAATGGCGTGTTCTAGTTTCTTCTTCATAAATCCTTTTTTTTTTTGGTAAAAGATGGCTTATTTTTCATTTGCTTTTTATGAATGTGGAATGACAATATGCTTGAAAAAAAAATCTAAAATTTCCATCTGAAACAATAAGAAAGCACTTCCAAGTTAGTGCTTGATTCCTAGCTTTGATTTAGGATGCGTAAAAATGTTTGAAATGTTGCTTATATTTCTTACCATAGGAGAGCACCATAACCATGTCACTATCTATTACTGTTGGAACTCTGTGAGCTATTGTTATCACTGTACAGCTGGAGAACTCCTTCCTGATAACCTTTTGGAGTATGGCATCCGTGGCTGAATCAATAGATGCAGTTGCTTCATCCAGAACTAAAATTTTGTTTTTACGAAGGACAACTCTGCCGAGACAGAAGAGCTGGCGCTGCCCAATGCTCCAATTTTCACCATCATCGCTCACTTTAAAAACCAAGATACTGTGAGTTTTATCAATTTTAAATGTGATTTAAATTAACTTATATTGAAGTCCGACAGTTTGAACCAACCTGTTGAATCAAGAAGGGCCGGAAGTTTACTTATAGTAGACTTAAGCTGGCACTTTTCTAAAGCCTGAAATTATTGAACAGACCAAGAAAAAAAACGTAAATTTAAGTATTAGAGTAGCAAAGTGGTCAAAATGAAAATAATATGTAAATTGCTAAAAGAGAAGTGAGAGAGCCCAATGACTGGAGTTCACTTGTTGTGTGGTCTATATATGCTGAACTAGTTGTAAATCCTCTAATTTACCATATTGATCATTTCAAATGAGATGCAACAAATTACTTCTAAACACAGACGAAGGTCTTCCCTCCATATTGTTTAACAAAGGTCATTGATTTGCACTCACCTCCCATATCTCAAGATCAGTGTGCATTCCAAGAGGATCCAAGTTGCTTCTGACACTGCCCCTAAAGAGGGTAGGCTCTTGAGGAATTATGCTGAGCTTCATTCGCAGATCTTTTAGACCCATGGAGCAAATGTCCAGATTGTCAATAAGGATGGTTCCACTAGAAGGCTCCACCAATCGAAATAGAGCACTTATAAGAGTTGTTTTCCCGCTTCCTGTTCTTCCAACCACACCCACTTTATATCCTTCCTTCATAGTGCAAGTGATGCCTTTAAGAACAAAGGGAGCAGTTGGGCGATATTTTATCTGCAAGCATATGAGAGAAGTTAATTGTGAGAAGGTGGTATTATGATGACTAGGCAATAACAACACTTAAAAAACCAGATAAATACTTTCTCAATCCTCACCTTAAGATCTTGCAAATCAATCCTTCCTTGCTGTGGCCATGATGGTGATGGCCTGTTCTCATAAATGATAGCTGGTGGTTCTGAAGGAATATGCATGAATTGTTTGATTCTCTCCACGGAAATGACATAATTTTCGATATTGGAGTAACACCGAGTTGCAAACACTTGAGCTGAAGATAGTGTAAGAGCATAGGAAATGCAAAGACCGGAGAACCCTGTGCCATTTTTGAGTTAATTAGCTTTCTCTTGGGAAGAAAAAGGCATCGTTATTAGGGGAAAGAAAAGAAGTAACACGATTTACTATCAATTAACCTGGGGCAATGGCTCCCTGAGGAAGTAAAACAAGGAATATAGTAGAGGTAAGTACTGTCAAACATTGAAGTGCTTCTACTCTCAAAAGCACCCATTCCATGGCAGCAACAGTGTGGAAAAATAGTTTTGCATCTGTATCAATAAGTTTTAAATTTGTATGGAAGAACCTTTCGACTACCCCAAAAGCTCTAATCGTGACAACTCCAAGCAAAGATTCTCCAGCATAATTCATGACGGGTGCTTTTGTCGTCCCATTGATCCTCACCAATTCCCTTGCTGATGCTAGATAATAATTCTTCAAGATTCGGCAATGATCAATGATACAATCGGCATTAGATATATTGTTTAGTTTCGTGCATCATCTCTAATTGTTTAAGTAAATATAAAAATGTTAAAGACAGTCTGGAATTGAGATTCACCTGAACCCAAATCGTAATGATTATTGCTGGAATAGCTACAACCAGAACTTGCCAAGTCACTGTTGCTATTATCACTGTTATTGTCACAACATCAATTGCACCTACCAGCACAAATGAAATAGAATACGGTATATCAAAGTCGACGATACTCAAATCTGAAGATGCCTGCATAGATGATTGATGATTTTATTAGTCATTGAATCTGAAGATCTGAGATGACTAATCATTACTTGCTTAGCATGCATGTCTAATTTGACAGCAAGAAATATTTGTTGGTGTATTCTAACATCAAGTATGTGTGATGATGAGAAAACTAACCCGAGTTAAGATCCTTCCTAATGGGGTAGAATCAAAAAATGTCATGGGAGCCTTGAACACTGAATCCATGAAGCTAGAAAAAAATTCTTTGGATGCTTTCAGTCCAAGATGTGCTATTAACACGCTTCTAGCACATAAGAAGATACAGCCTACGAGGGAAATTGCTGAAAAAACTCCAACTAACATGCCATCACTTTTATGACGAATCTGGATGGCTGCAGCCAACCAATAATTTGATAGACCCTGAAGAAAAATAAAAAATGATTGAAAGATGATCATTAAAGCAAGTAGAAATGATCCCTTTGAAATCTGGATGTAATCTTTGTATGGCTTCCAACCAGCATTCCCTATCTCCATTTCCTCATCTTCTGTAAGCTGCACTGCTGATATACTAGTGACTGTGATCTCTCCTTCGCTGTTGTGTTTCGTAGGCTGCAACCTGTTTAATTGTAGGTGATCTGCTGCTATAGTTGTTTTTCTGTTTTCATTATCTGTAGAATTTATTGTTGTAATTGAAGACTGATGTGCTGTAACTAGCTGCTCAAATGCTGTTCCTGACTTTAGAAGTTCTTCATATCTTCCTGTTTGTATAATTGTTCCTTCTTCCATAACCTAGAGAAAGAAGCCAAAATTATCAGATCTACTTTGTTAAGATAGTTTAGTTTGTGAAAGAACTCTGCTTACCAGGATCCTGTCCGTTTGAGGAAGAAATTCTACTTGATGAGTTACTAGAATGACAGTCTTCTTTTCTAGGGCAGTCATGACACAATCCTGCAATTTATGCCAATGAAATCCCAATTCGTATCAATGAGTAAGATCTTTCATGAACTACTTTATACATTACAGTGAAAAAAAGCTTGCAACATTCTGCCAACTTACTCATATAAAGAAAAATGAATGTATGAAGTTATAATGTCAAGCATCAATAAATTATGTTTTTTTGTTTCCATCAGTTTTTCTTAAATTATCGTCGTAGCTAGGGGTGTCAAAGCAACCGCGGGCAGCGGTCACGACTCACTGACGCAGACGGCTGGCCTGACGGCTGACGCGATGGCATGCCTTACCGGGTCAAAAACGGGTTGATTGTGGGTTTCCGTGTCAACCCGAACCCGACCCGGTTCGGGTTCGGGTTGACCCGAACCCGAAATTTTCGGGTCGGGTTTTCGTGTCGTCTCAAATATTGACAGCCCTACTCGTAGCAACACTTTTTCATATATAGAAGAAATCTGAATAAGCCTAATAGACACGAGCTGATGGAACCTATTCAACTCAAGAAGTCTTGGGTATTAGGAGTTATTTTTCAATGTTAATAATGTTCTTTCTTTTATGTAATTCTAGTAAGAAGCAGGTCAAACTAAACTCGTAGGCTTTGTTATTCACAGGCCTATTCAGATTTTGTCCAGCCAATCCCATTATGTTCGCTTGGCTACTTTACAAAGCCAATAGATTACAAGTACCTAAATTTTATTATTTCACATCCATCTAGGTACATCTTCCCACTGATGTCTATCTCAACTAAGCCTTTTTGAGTTTTTGTTACTTACATGAAAGAGGATTGATGCTGTATGTGCATCAACGGCACTGAAAGGGTCATCTAGTAGATAAATATCGGCATCGTAGTAGACAGCTCTAGCCAATTGAATTCGCTGTTTTTGTCCTCCACTCATGTTTAGTCCTCTTTGTCCTATCTCTGTAAGGTCTCTATGATCAAAATTCTCTATATCCTTCTCCAGTGCACAGCATCTGATAGCGTCCTGGTATGCTTTCTTGTTCATTGGCTTACCATAGAGTATGTTGTCACGCAGTGTTCCACTCTGAATCCAAGATGTTTGTGAAACATAGGCAATGGAACCATTCAAATCAACCTGAATATAGCTAAAATCTTGTTAGTGTTACCAAAGTGGTTATTTTTACCCTTAAAGATATTTATTTTCATTGGAAGGTTTAAGAACTTACCGATCCACTGATTTTAGGTATCTCCCCTAGCAGAGCATATAATAGTGATGATTTTCCAGATCCAACTGATCCACAAACAGCAATCTTTTGCCCTTTCTCTATCTGCAAGTTTATGTTCCTTAATGTAGGGGCAATTGAAGTCTGTTCCCAACTAAAGACACCATTGCTCACTTCAGCGACAAGATTCAAATTTTGTAGGGAGCTTCTCTTCTCATTTTCTTCTTTAACTTCATCCTCTTGCAGAAAATTTTCAATTCGGTCTAAGGAAACCTTCGCTTGGATCAATACAGATAGAACCTCAGGAAGCATCCTTACTGGCTCAGCCATAACTCTAAGAGTTGCTAGAACCGTGAAGATGGTACCTGCATTTAGAGGAGCACTTCTCATGATTGCTGTCCCAGCAAAAATCACTACAGAAACAACTGTGGGTGATATCCAATATAGTGCTGCTCCGCTTGACTTTGTCAACTGAGTTTTTCTCAACCATTTAAATTCAACACCTCTCAGTTTTTCAATTGTATTTCTGAAATTTTCTTCCCATGACTGTAATTTTATAATCTTCATATTGTTCAGGACTTCAGATGTAGCTCTTAGTCTCTCGTCTTGAGCAACCATGAACTGTGACTGAAAGTGCTGCAACATCTTTGCAACAGGAACGTTCATGAAGCCAAAAATAACCAAAGGAACGATACCTGGAAGGGCTCCCATCCCTACAGTTCCAAAAAGTATGGCTACTGAAAAGAGGAGTTGGAGAGGAAGGCTCCATGCCATGTGAAACCACCATGGAAAATCTCCAAGTCTATATGCATCTACAGCAATGTAGTTGACAATCTCACCTGTAGAATGTCTTAACCTTCCCTGGCTTGAAATCTTAAGCTCCTTCTGGTAAAGGGCTGCCATTAGTGCAGATCTCATCCTCATTCCATACCTTCTTGAGTCGAAGAACCAATGCCTCTGCGATAAAGATTCGACCACCTTGACTATTATCAAGCATCCTACTAAAGCCAGGCCTTTGCTTAGTTCTTTGTGCTCAAGGTTTGAGTACCACACAAATGCATATAGGATCAAAGGAGAAACTGCAATGGAGATTGATTTCAGAAGTGCATAAAAACCTACTAATAACATTTCCTTCTTGTAACATTTTGCCAATGCCAAAAGGACCAAGTTCCTCGTCCTCTTTTTACTGCTCCTGAGAAGATCCCATTCTCTGGTGAAAATATTATAAGCATGAACTGCTTCATCTTCAGCGTCCAATGACGGGATGTCTTTGAGCTCTAATGTTTTTGAATGGCCCAAACGAAGTAAGGGATTTAGCCAAGAAAAGATTAGGCGGCTAAAGAAACCAGCTCCACTAAGATTTGAACTGCCATTAACTTCTTCCAGTAAGGCCTGGGATAAACTTTCGTTTGAATGTTTACCATCAATTTTACTTTTGATGATTAGTTTCAGAGCATAGTAGAGCAGCAGCAAGTTTACAAACCATTGTATGATATCGAGTATAGGAAGGCTATGATTTTTAACAAAATCCTTGACATTAGAGGCTGTAATAAGAAGCCCAAATGATGACCACCAGATCAGATTGATGGCTTTCAACCATTTATTAGGATGAGCATTTACAGATACTGACAAAACAACCCAGATTACTCCCCTTATAGAGAGAACTAGCATTTGATCCCAGTGAATATATTTGCTTTCCTTGAACAAAATCCAGCCAGTTCTACTAAAATAAGCGACACCAATGACTATGCAGAGGATTGAAATACTAATGGAATCCCAGCTCCTTATTCTATTCTTATTGATGATATTATACTTTTTGCATGCTGATATCAGCAAAGCCAGCAAAAAAATCAGTAGAAAGAGAAGGTTAAGAACATCTATTAATAGTCTCTGCGTGCAGGAGGAACCCAAGTCAAAGCTCTCTCCTGAACACATCGAAGGGAACCATCCTGCAACTCAAATTCAAGTGAAGATTCACATTAAATGCCAGAGTAAATACAACAAGCTCAAAAAGGTGATGGTGATCAAAAACAGAATAAATTAAATGAAGAATATCAAACTTTTATTGAAACTATTATCATGAACTTATACCAGGGTAAGAAAAAGTGAAAACTGTAGAAGAGAAGGAGAAGAAACTGCCACCCTGAAAGCTCCAAAGAGCAGCCATTTTTTTTTTTCCTCTGGTGATGCCTTCCCTATTTTGCTTGCCAAGTCTAAGTTGGTCTCTTGCAGTTCCTTGCTCAAAGGCTCTTCAAAAAAGCTAGAGAAACAGCAATGGTTACAAATGAGTAAGCCAAAGATAACTCCTTGCGATTTATATTGTTCCTTTTCAGTCTTCCATTCCTTAATTTTGTCTCTTCAAGTTCACCTAATACTATGCTTCAAAGACGAGTACATTATGTGATTATGATAATTTAATTCAGATAGATGCCAAAGGAATTCTATGACTACTGTTCAAACTTGTATTTTTAATCAACTAAACACGCTATCTCAGCTTATAGCTTTACGCAAAAGCTTCCTACTATAATTTTCTCAGCTTATAGCTTTTACGCTATCTTAAAACTTTATTTATTTACTTTCATATTAAATTTTTTTAATACTAAATTATTGTATAGAAGAATAAGATCTATTAGAATATGATTTGGGAGTTGAGTTTTGATGATTAAAATTGACAGCACCTCAACAACATTATTTCATAAAACGATCTTAGGGGGATTTAGAGCTCATTTGGAATGGATGTAGCTTTTTGTAAATGTGATTATAAAGCTGCTGTAGCGAAAGTGATTTTTTCGAAAGCTATTCTAAAAAAAAGAACTTCCAAGTATAATTTTTTCTTAAATTATAAAAAATAATAGCAAAATAAAAATTATGACCGTGATATGATCAAATAGAAAATAGTAAGAAAGTCATCCTGAATGAAATCTTAATAGATTTAAAATGTGGCATATAGTAATATTTTTTTCTTGTGATGTATATCATTTACTAAGAGTCATGAGTGGACAGCTTCATGTGAAAGACATGCAAGATATTGCATAGGTTCAATAATGTTTCAATTTCTATAGCCATTGTACATAGTGATGCACACACTCATAAATTTATTTGTCTCATTCTTTCAATTATTTTGCTATCATTGCATTCATTTCTAATTGATTTCAGTTGAAAATAACCTAAAATTCATCATTATTATTATTATTATTATTATTCATTTTGATTGGTTTGAGTTGTTCAGCCAAAATTCTAGATAAAATTTTAGATGAAAATAAATAATTTTAATTGAATAAAATTTCAATAAAATTCTTAACAATAATTATCAGAATTCTATTATGACTCTACCATTGAGATGCCTTCATAATTTATGTGTCCTTTAAGTTGAAACTTCTATTCAAAGGTTTATTTGGAGCTACTTTGATTTGCATTTCATACCACAATCTTATTTTCGTTCGGCTATTGTTTTCTTATTGAATTTTTGTTGTTGTGTAGTTACTTTTCGGAAATTTTGTACTGAAAATTTTATTTTTTTCAATCAGATCTGTTAATTTGTAGCAGCTATAAGAAAATTATTGTCCGACTTTAAAAAAAAAAAATTTATAATACTCATAACAGATTCAAAAAAGACTATTTTTTCATGATAGTTTTGCAACCATTTTTATTAATTAAATAATTTAATTAAATAAAATTTCAATAACATTCTTAGCAAGCATTGAGATTTCATCATAATTTGTGACTTTTAACTCGAAATATCTTTAAGGGCCTGTTTGGGATAATTTTTTTGCTGCTTTGATTTTCACATCACAATCACATGTACGTTTAGCTACTATTTTCTCGTACATTAATAATATATAGAAGATGTTTAAATATATATATATATATATATATATATACAATATCATCATTAAACATATTCATAATTTCATTAATTAAAAATTTTATAGCCTATTTTAATTAATTAAAATTTAGTTGTTAAAGTAATAATTAGTTTAATTATCTATTAATAAGTTTAACTTATTATTCTATTAATAACATTAATATTAATATTAATAACTTTAAATTATTATTCTATTAATAAATTTAGTATTATTAATATTATTAATAACCTTAACTTTCCTATTAATCATTTTAACTTATTATTTTATCAACAAATTTAACATTAATATTAATAACTTATTTTTTTTCTAGAATTAGTTTATATAAATATAAAATAGTTTACGGTTTAACATATTTTACTTCATAGCAGAATGGTTGACACCCTGAAACCGAACAAAATAGGTCTTGCGTTCAATTTCCCCCGTGGACAGGCAGGCAGGGGTAGGTCCGGGGTAGCTGGGTAGCGCGCGCGGGCAGAGGCAGATTGGCCCATGGTAGTTGTGCGGTTTTTTTTTTTCAAAATAAAAATTTTCGTTATTCCGGTGGCTTTTTTCCACCAAACAACATCCAAAAAAATTCTGCCGAAATTTTTTTCGGTGGTTTTTATTCGATAGAAAATTTTTCCGACACTCTTTTTACTGTTGAAATTTATTTCGCCGGAAATGCGCTATAAAACTTTCAAATCCGTCCGAAACTTGACAATTTTTCGTCGATAATACGTGTTTTTTTGTAGTGCATTTTAAAAACGAGTCCGGTTTGAGTCCTCATTTTCGACCCAATTTAAATTATGGGTCATGTTCATGTAAACCCGAAAAACTGATTTTGACCTGAAAACTGGGGTTTGACAGGTCAACCCGAGTACACAGACTTTTAAATCAACTAAAAATCACATCTTGGATCGATTCCTTCGCGGATGTTGCGTTCCTAGAAGAAGAAATCTTCGCGTAGGAAAGGAACGGGGAAGTGGCACTCTGGCCTTTAGAGCTTGATGCGGCTCATAGTAAACTCTTCTCTGGTTGTGCTCTTCGGCAAAACAGTGAACGACAAAGGCAGGAAAATAGAGGATTGTTTCCGTCAGCAAGAATCAAGTGTCGTCGATCGTCGCGAAACTGAACGCCGACGATATCCGTTGCCTGATTTCTCTTGAACTGATGAAAGATCCGGTGACGGTCTCCATGGGCCAAACTTGCAACAGGTTTTCTATTCTCCGGTGGTTGAAGTTCGGGAACCAGACTTGCCTTGTAATTGAAGAGGTGCTTACAAGTGCCGACCTCATCCCCACTTCCATCATTCGATAGCTCATCAGGCTTCACTACCATGAAAATGGCATTCTGACTGCTCAACAGGGTAACGCATGAAAGAGGGATTTATCAAAGACACTCTCCTCTGCTTCTCCGGCGGCAGTTCGGCAAAATGGTAAACGGCAAGTGTCAACCTCTTGCGATTTGAGGAAGAAACCAAAGCCTCCTTAGATGGAACAATTATTACGTCATCTCACCTACGTCCGTCCGGTCAGAGGCTTGTTACTCAATTTTTGTTGGGTATTTGATTGGTATTGATAGGTATTGTTAGATAATATGGAGGAATACCGCTCTAAGAAGACCAATACCGAGTTATACCGAGCAATACCGAGTTATATCAAAAAATACCGAGAAAAAACTCGGTATAACTCGATATAACTCGGTCTTTCGTCTTCACCTAATGATATTTTCTCGTTATTATTGGTATTGCTCGGTATTTGCTCGGTATTTCTTATTTTGTGCATGCAATCTTAGTGCCGGCCGGACGTAGCTCTACGTACGTTCACCGGACCAAATAAAAGTTCCCTTAGATGCCGTTCCTTTCAGTCGGGTCGGCGGCAGCTTGTCATTTTTTCGTTGGATGGGAAGTACGGAGGACGACAGGTTGGCGGGTCGTGTTGAGTTAATCCAGGTTCAAAGTGGGTCAGGTTTAAGAAAGTTACCCATTTCTAAAAATGGGTCAGTTCGGGTCGGGTCAACTAGTGTCAAGTCATTTTCGGGTTAGATCTGAACCCGACCCATGATTCGATTTTGATAGCCCTAATTGGAATAATATTTAATTTTTTAAATAAAAACTGATGTATGCATAATGTGTTCTTAGGGCATCAACACTCTTACCCATATATAAAAGCACCTCTTAAGTGGAGAATAATCATATTTAGTACTTTTGGTTACATAAAAGGTTTGAACTTCTAATGACCTTATTGGCATAGTAGTTGTATTAGATTCAGCCTATGTTAAGATATGTCAGATTCGATTGGGTTCGAGAAAATGACTCGTTGTTAAAAATGAGTCGGGTTCAAGTCGGGCCAACTAATGTCAAGTCAGTTCCTGATTAGACCCAAATCTGACTTGTCTTTTTGACAGCCCTAATCGAAATAATATTTAATTTTTTAAATAAAAACTAATGTATGCATGATATGCTCTTCGGGCATCAACACTCTTACCCATATATAAAAGCACCTCTTAAGTGGACAATAATCTTATTTAGTACTTTTGGTTACATAAAACATCGAACTTCTAATGACCTATTAGGTAGAGGTAGACCAAAAAAGACTTGTTAGAAATTGTTAAAAATGCCCTATTTTCTATTAGATTTAAATAAAAATTTATCTCTTAATATGAAACAATAGAGAAAAAAAAAATTCAAATAGCCAGCCCCAAACAGTGTGATAAAAACTTGTTGTTGTTGTTAAATTATTTTCTCTAATATATGATCTTCTTTTGCACATATTTTCATCATTTTCTTAGAAGATTATTTGATGTCAAAAGAAGAGAACAATCTTTGAGGCAAGCAAAATGACAATAAGTAGCTTAACAAGCCTCATTTAAACTACTAAATGGTGTAAAAGTTAGATCCTTACCTCTCCATAAAGGATATTTATATGCATTTCCTTCAATATTTTTGTAGCTTTTGTGCTGGTTTCGCATGGATGATCATTAAGACTTCAATAAACAATCTGAAATTATATAAAAGAAAATATGATCACTAAAAGAACATTTTGAGCTATCAAAAACCAAATATGGTTGAGAAAATGGGGAGATTAGCCTGAAAGCATCATTTCGTTAGGCTCATTTGATTCTTTTTAAATTTGATATATCGCATGTTCATTTTGCTATTTACAAAGCATCATTTCGTTATGCTTTGTTTGGGACGGCTTAAAGCAGTTTTTTAGTACTAAAAAGCTGTTTTAAGAAGTAGGAAGAAAGTTGTTCCAAACGAAGCCTTAGGACGACTTTCTTCTTGCTTCTTGAAGTGGCTTTCCAGTACAAAAATTAAAATGTTTGTACTAAAAAGCCGTTTTAAGAAGCAGAAAGAAAGCCGTCCCAAACGAAGCCTAAATCTCATCGTACAGTTCTCCTCTACTGTTCATTTAAAAAACAAACTTGGAACTTCTATCCTAAATCCTAAACCGTAAACCCTAAACATGGATTGGTGCTTTATGGCCAATTTTCTTCCCTTTCCAAAATTTCTTACCATGATGAATTCCTTTGAAATTTCTGTAATTTGATTATACTTTTAAGTAATTTGTTCAAAGTCAAACTCAGGAGCCAAAGTCAACACAAGGCCACATGCCATGCATGCATGCCGCGAATCATGAAATTTATTGGGTCAAATTTATGTTAATTTGAAGATTTTAATTTGAGTCTTCATTTCATATAATTATATTATTTTTTTGCTATTTGAAGTATTGCAAACATTTTTTTTTTTTGCATAATGGATCTGTTTAGGATGCGTGTAATATTTTATAAAGTTAATTCTAAAGTTATTATGAAGAAAGTAACTTTATTGCTAAGATTATAGCAATTTGTTTTTTATAATAGAAATTTTTAAAAAATAGTAAGAAAATAATATTCAAATGAAAATATGATTATTGTAAGAACAAAGTGATTTTTGGCTCCGACGCTATCTAAATGGACATAAATTAAGTGCTTCAAAGTAGAATTGGAAACTTCTTGATCAGATATTTGATTTGCCATATATTCTCTAAATTACCTGTGCTTACATGTAAAAGGAGTGTCATGACCTGACAAATTATTCGCAATTATTTAACATATTCTTTCTAACAAATTAAGTAGGGCTGCAAATGAATCGAGTTGAGATGAGTTGTAACATGTTCAAGCTTGTGCTCGTTTGACAGCATCTTGTTCGAGCTCGGCTCGAAAAAAATGAGCTTTTGTTAGGAAAAAAAAATGACCTTTTGTTAGGGGTGTCACTTTTGGGTCACGGGTCGGGTTCGGGTAGAACCAGAAACTTATCCATCACTATTCAGGTCAACCCAAATCCGAACCATTCTTTTTTGAAAACGAGTCAATTTTTTTACCCCAACCCTACCTGCTTGGGGTCCTGATCAACCCGACACAACCAGAATGACTCGGGGCAGTGAAAAATTGATAGTTTTTTGGATAAAAAACGGGTCAATCTTCGCTTTTCGGGTAAAAAACGGGTCAATCTCTGGTTTTCCGGGTCAAAATGGATTTTCGGGTCAAAGGTTCAACATGAACCCAACTCGATTTTTTAAACGGGCTGAATTGTTGAACCATAACCTGACCTGTTTCGGGTCCCAGTTGACCCCAACCCGAATTTTTAGAGTCGGGTTCGAGTCGAATTTTCAGATCGTGTCAAATATTTACACCCCTAATGTTCATAGCCTCTGTTCAAACTTGTGCTAATTTAAAAACCCCTGCTCAAGTTGGGCTCGAGTTCAATTTAGAGCTCATTTATTTAGGCTTGTCTAGCCACTCATTAACAAGCCTCATCGAGCAAGCTCGATGACAAGCTGGTGGTTCGGCTTTTCCAAGCCCCATCGAGCCACTCGTTGACAACCTAGTGGTTCAGCTCAAGCAGACAAAATAAAATCATATATTAAGCCAACCAACATACAGAAGCCGACAGCCCTAAAACGAAGAGTGATATCTATTTACCTTATCAAACGAACATAATTAAATAGCTCTTATCGAGCCGAATCATGAGTAGCTCCCGAATGCTCGATTCATTTGCAGCCCTAAAATTAAGAGTGATATCCATTTCTTTAATACATTTAACTGATTATTCAGTTACTTTTCTACATATTCTATTATTTTGCTTGTAATCTTTCAAAATTCTTTAAAACCATAGAATTTTTTATTAATTAACATCAAAATTTTTAATTTAATTTCTGAAGTAAAAAATAAATAGAAATCAAGAAATTGACTATTTGTTAGGCAACATGAGCGTTGTTAGCTACTAAGAATAAATAATAGCTTATTAAATTAATTAGGGGTCTTTTTTATAAGTATGTTTGTGAAATTTTTTGAGGAAAGTAACTTAATAATTCTGATTATAAAAAATAATTTTTCACCACAAAAATTTAGTAACAATAAATAACAAGAAAATAATAATTAATAAAATTATGAAAACATTGTTATCAAACAAATCATAAGCTTAAGACCTCATTCAAGTCTAAGGATTCGTTTGAGGCTGTTTTCTTACTGCTTCTTAAAGCAGCTTTTTAGTATAATTTTTTTAATTTTTGCACTAAAAAATTGCTTTATGAAGCAGTGAGAAAGCCGTCCCAAATGAAGCCTAACTTCGACAGGATAGGGTGTTTTGTTAAGGTCAATTTAAAAGAGCTCAATTAATAAAAGATTCAGTTAAAGGAGCGTAAATGCGTAATGCAAAAATAATTATGAGAAGGGGCTAATACTGAAATCTAGTTGTCGCATTCATGAAAACGGAAATTAGAATTCCATTTTCTTAATATGGAAATTATTTTTTCGTAATTTTTAAATACGAAAAAATAATTTTTGTATTCATTATTATTATTTAAATTTTAAAATATAAATATGCTATTTTTGTATTCATTATGTATTAATATATTTTCTAAATATAAATAATTAATATAGCCTTGTTGCAGTCCTGCAACATTCCTGGCCGTAGAGAGATATAAGGTTTAGTTTTACATGAAGACCCAACACACAGACATATATAAAAGAGAGGGAGTGCGATAATTATAAATGGCACCAAAATTTTTACATGGAAATCCTGAAACAGAAAAAAAAAACTATGGGGCATTGCCCAATTGAAATGATTTTACTAATGTTGGTGGTTCA
Organism: Dendrobium catenatum; assembly: GCF_001605985.2. NCBI lineage: Eukaryota > Viridiplantae > Streptophyta > Magnoliopsida > Asparagales > Orchidaceae > Dendrobium > Dendrobium catenatum. The sequence continues at coordinate 317,069 of NW_021319342.1, forward strand.
TTACAAATAATGCATTTCCTAGGAGGGTGTTCGCTCAATAAAATTAATATGTGTTTTATAGAGCATATTACATAGTTAGAGAATGACAAGACAATTGTTCTCAAGAGAGTGTTGGCATGTTCGTTTAATTGTTAGGACCGTAGTCTGATTAGAGTGGTTAGAGGGGTTGTTGTCGGCGGGCAATAGAGGTTGAAATGATCGTAGTCAGACGATAGTGGTTGGAGGGATCGTAGTCAATAGGCGACACAGGTCGGAAAGGCCATAGTCGAGCGATGGTGGTCAGAGGGACTTTAGTGGTTAGCAAGCGACGGAGGTCCAAAAAACTGTAGTCAGAGGACGATGATCGGAAGGATCGTAGTCGGGCAATGGTGGATGGAGAAACCATAGTCGACGGGCGACAGAGGTCGAAAGAACAGTAATCAGGCAATGGTAGTCAAAGGGCCATAGTAACGCCGAAGCTGAGCTAATTAATCTGATTAAACTTCAGGATGTTTTAATTCTATTTAGTTGTTAGGATGGCTATATATATACAACATTCCTTATGTTTGGTGTAGCCTATTATATTGCTATATTTGTTTATAAATACTTAGCCAATACTTGTAATAGGTAGATTTTAGAGATTAATAAAGGCTTTTGCCATGTTACTTTGATTCTTGTATCCTGAGATTAATTTCAGGCGGTGGATTCTTGTCCCAAGGAGTTTTTGGAGACTTGTGCGGCCATGATCATCGGATCGTCAACGTGGATTCGTCGATCCCCCACCAGTCTGGTGTCATTTGGTATCAGAGCTGGCAAGATGCTGACATTTTTGACATGATTTTATCGTCTATTGGTGGTCGGATCGCAATTACAAACCACTCTCCTCTTTCCTTCTTAACATAATCATTTTATCATCTTTCATCAGCATCCTCTTTCTGACTTCTTGCCTTTTAGGTTTCAAATCCTCTTGCATTCTTGACTAGATTTTACAAATTTGGTTCCAGATCTTCCTTGCATGCTTCACACTACACCATGAGGTCATTTGGATTATAAGGCATCTTGCACTGGGAGTACCCAAATACATGATCAGGAGGGAAACCACCAATAGAGGACATGTACTCAAAACGGCAGAAGTAGTCCTCTTTCCCGACATCCTCAAGATTGGTGTGGTTCTTGAAAGAGATCTTTAGCCCCATGGAACTGCCATCGAATATCTTCTTCTCCAAACTAATTTCTTTTCTTGAAGGACAAAACAAGATGCCTTCTCGATGGATGTTGCAGGGACCACTTCAAGATGTAGAAATTGAAGATCTTCAACATGAAATTATTCAACTCAAATGACGATTGTCATAGCTTGAACGAAGGACAGATTGGAGCACCCTCGGTCGAGACTTTGATGGCTTTCTGATCTGATTTTTTCATAATAAAAAACGCAAGGATAAATCGAATGAAAAACATGTGATTGTTGATACTGTTCATTCTCCTAGAGCTCCTACTCATTCAGTAGTTATTAAGAAACCCATTGGCTCAAATAAAGGTGGAAAATTTGAGGGACTTGGTGTTCGGAAGCTCGCCACAAAGAAAAATGAAAGCCTCTATGATTAGAAACCGGAAGAACGAGCATCAGGTCTAACTCCCTCAATCGAGTTTAGCTTCGAAGATTTTGAAGATCTATTTCCGAACTCGTCGACTTGGTCTTTCTATAATGAACTCGTGTTTGACATGCATGATGATAACGACATGTTCTTGGGAGTTCTTGATGTTAATAAGCCTTTGTATGATGATTATCAAAGCGAGCCGGATGTCCATCATTAACTATTCACTCATAGTGTTCACAACAAGGCAACAAACTTGTTCGTCATCACTGACAAAAAAATGCAATTCAATATATCCCCAATGGTTTCGATATTGAAACTTCTATCTACTTCTCTAGGATGCTGAAAGAAACACAAATGATTCCAAATAATTTCACAATCACAAATGGTCTGTTCACTTGTGCTAAACTTTAGATGTTGAAGATTAGTAGACAATTTGACATCAAGTTGATCTATCCAGACTAGTTCAGCCAATCAAACCCGCCTCCATATTGTGGCCTACCGGGCATCTTCCTATGAGCCTGAAGTTCCTCCTACCCCGGTAGTATGATGTTGGATATGAGCTGATTAATCCAGTTAAACTTCAGGATAATTTAATTCAATTTAGTTGTTAGTATGGCTATAGATATACAATGTTCCTTTTGTTTGGTTTAGCCTATTATGTTGCTACATTTGTCAAGCCAATACTTATAATATGCATATTTTAGAGATCATTAAAGGCATTTTCCATGTTACTTTGATTCATGTATCCTGAGATTAATTTTAGGTGGTGAATTCTTGTCCCAAGGAGTTCTTGGAGACTTGATTGGCCACGGTCAATGGATCGTCGACGTGGATTTGCTGAGCCCCCTCTGATTCGATGTCACATAGTCGACGGGCAACGGAAGATAGAAGGATCGTAGTCGAGCAATAATTGTCGAAGGGATCACAATTAACAAGCGACGATGATGGGAGAAACCACAATAGAGTGGTGACAGCGTTGACCTCATTTTTGTATGAGGTCACTTGGACTACTCTTGACCTTAAATCAATTTAATTTCCAAATTAATTTAAATTCTAAAATCCTCCTAGAATCCTGACCTTAGGATCTATGCTAGGATTCTTCTAGAGCTTAAACCTTAGGAGCTACTCTAGATCCTAAACTTCTTCTAGACTCCAAGTTCTAGGAATTTCTTAGGCTCTAGGATCCTTCTAGATTCCTAACTTTAAGATCTATTCAGACCTTAGGATCTACCTAGATCTAAGGTCAATCAAGCCAATTCCAAGGTCCAAAGGTTTTGTCCTAAAGGCCTTTTTCATTGAAATTTCTTAATTGAAGGTTTTAGATAACTCTGGTAAATTATTTTGAAAAATTGATTGACATTCTTTCCAAGTTAGATCTTGGGGCGTGACAGATCCAACGTCAAAGCTCGGGCACAGGTCCAATAGCAATGATTTGGTGGCGTTGATGATCTCCAGGATTCTCTTTTTCTTGAAATCTTCTCTACTTCATCCACTCCTTTCATGTGAATAATGTGGGCCTATTTATAGATTTTTTTGAAGTGGCATGCTTAGTAAATATTGAAAAGAACTAGATTAAATTTGGAATATTCTATCGGACGACTGATATAAATTTCCTCGATCATGGAACATTCTTTAAACGTTTATATCACATAATGACAGTGGAATTCAGTGATCTTGGGCTCATTGGATTTGTCAGCAGTCATGTCAGGGTGGCGTTGATTCATCGACAGTTGTGTCGGGATGGATCTCCAGGATTATTCTAGTTCAAGAAATCTGCTCTTCTTCCTCTACCCCTTTCATGTGAATAATGTGGGGGCCTATCTATAGATTTTTCAAAGTGGCGTACTTAGTAAATATGAAAAAGATCTAGATTAAATTTTGAGTGTTCTATCGGACAACTTATATAAATTCTCTTGATCATGAAACATTATTTAAACATTTATTTCTCTTCATGATATCGGAATTCAATGATCTTGGGCTCATTGAATTCGTCTAGTCAAGCCACTCAATTCGACTATAAGCGTGCATATTTGATTTCATTTTATCATCCAATTGATGTTTTGAAGCTTCCAAGAATATTTTGATCCTTTAGTTTAGGCTCATTTGTGCTCCGATTGGACTTAATTTTGTGTCATTAGGTTTATCTCATTAGGATGTTCAATTTGACTATAAGCTTCCTCAAATTGGAGTTTGAATGGCATCGAACTTAATTTTGAAAAATTTTATTTATAATTGCATCAAGATTCGTACCCGACACATCAAGCCTATATTATATTTCAATGATAACATAACCAATTTAACAAATGGGTAGTTTTATGGTTCCAATTTATGGCTCATTTGAAATTTTGGGTCGGGTGTAGGTCAACCTACTAATCTAAATTCGACCTAGATCTGACCAAAGTTCCTGTTACGCATCCACCTTCCAACACCCACACAAGTAAGAAAATCGTGCTCGCATCGCTCACGCTCACATTGCCCGTGGTGCACGCTTATAGCCCACATGATTGCACCACCACCAGCAGCCCACTCCCTCGCTTGCCTACAGCCTACTCACAACCCGAGTTAACGGGTCAAGTCATGGTCCGAATTCCTGACTAACTTTTCTAATCAGGCCAGGTTCGAATTAGATTAGTTGAAGAAGGGGCCAATTTCAGATCAAACCCAAACATGACCCTAAAATCTTATTATTCCAATAATAAATTAATTTATTATTTGGGAGCTACATGACTGCTGAAGGAGGAAGCCTCCAAAGTCATACCTTTGATCGGCTGACCGTTTATTATCTGACTCTTTCCGATCGTAACTAATTACTATACGATGATGGCGGGTCCTCTTCAACATTGACACTTTCAAGGATTGTAATTCAAACATCTCGACCAAGTCTGCGTTGACACTTCTCTGCCCCTCCTTCCTGCTTGTATTCTTTCTATAAATACCCAACCCCCCATCCAAACATCAAATATACAGATCAAAACCAAAGATTTGTTGAACTTCAGCAGAAGAGAGAAACCAGGCCACCGAAAGATCTTAGCAAGAATTAAGATGGCCGCACTACAGACCCACTGCCTTCTTCAACCTTCATGCTTTATACCGTCGCGGCTCCCGCCGTGCCGTGGAAGATGGCGAGCAAGCCTTCAATCTCTTCCAAAACTTCAATCTCTCATCCCATTTGAAGAACTTGCCATGCTAACAGAACAGTCGACCATCAAGAGGAACAGGTTGGTTGCTCACAAGGAAGAGCAGAACAACAGCTTAATCACTGCCAAGCTTCTTGCCATCGCCGAGGCCGCCGCAGACCGCGCAGAAATGCATGCCATCATCGGCGAGCAGCGCAACAATTGGAACCACCTCTTCCTCCATTCTATCAATTCCATCAACCTCACCGCCTCTCTCATGGCTGCGATCGCCTCCATCCCTGAAATAGCAGCATCCCAACCCCTCAACCTCTCCTCCGCCGTCCTCTTCACTTCAGCTGCCGGACTGATGCTTCTCGTCAACAAGATCCAGCCTTCGCAGCTTGCAGAGGAGCAGCGGAACGCCGCCCGACTCTTCAAGCAGCTGGAAAGATCAATCCGAAGCTTGGGAGCCAGTACTCCAAGTGAATCCGACGTGGAAGAAGCCATGGAGAAGGTTCTCGCGCTGCAAAAGGCCTACCCGCTTCCTCTGCTCCCGGGAATGCTCGAAAAATTTCCCAAAGTAGTCGAGCCCACCAAATGGTGGCCGAAGCAGAAGAAACCACAAAGGAAGCAAGGAGTTGCTAGGAATGGGTGGAGCAGTGAGATGGAAAAGGAGATGAGGGGAGTTTTGAGAGTGCTGAAATCCAAGGATGAGGAGCAGTACGTAAGGCTTGGACAACTGGTTCTTAGCATCAACAAGTTCTTATCTTTCGCCGGCCCTCTGCTCGCCGGAGTTGCCGCGGTCGGAGCTGCTAGTTCCATAGGCGGCGGTGCACATGGTTCGTGGCCGGCGGTGGTTGGGGGAGCGTTGGCGGCAGTGGTGAACACACTGGAGCACGGGGGGCAGGTGGGGATGGTGTTCGAGCTGTTTAGGAACTGTGCTGGATTCTATAGGAGGTTGGAGGAGGAGATTGAGTATAACTTGGGGGAGGAGGAGGAGATGAGGGAACAGGGAGAGGTCTTTGAAGTGAAGATGGCGTTGGAGCTTGGAAGGAGTCTGTCTGAGCTCAGAAGAATGGGTTCCTATTCATCTCCTTCTTATGAAGATGAGGACATTGAAGAGTTTGCCGGAAAGCTATTCTGATGAAATTAGATTCAGAAACACCTTATTCGAGATGGATAGATAATCAATGACTTGTACATCACTAATTATTTTATTTAATTATTCTTTTATTCTTCACACATATTGGTTACTTCATTAATTTTTTTCTTTGGATAAAATGAGAGCAGGGCTTGATTTGGGACAGTTTTTTATTGTTTTTAGATGTTATTTTTTAGTCTAAATGTTTTTAGTTAAAAAATATATTTGTATCAAAACTTCATTTTAAAACATTAAAAAAAAATATTGTCTCAAACAAAATCTAAGCTTCTTACCTTTTTTTTTTTCAAATTGGAGCCACAATTTATGTTTAGCAATTATTTTTGTTTTACTTTAAAAAATATTATGTCTTAGAAACTATTTTTTATAGGTTAACAAAAAAGTTAAATTTCTCACAATATCTTTATAACTACTTTTACAAAAGATAGTAATTGTCCTGAATGGATCCTTAGGCTTGGTTTAGGATAACTTTCTTATTAATTTGTAATATTGTTGTAGATAAAATAATTTTTTTAAGTTGTAATAAAAAAAACAGCTTCATAATTTATTTATTTTTTTTGAAAGCACCATAAAAGTATTGGTCAAATAGAAATAATGAGTGAAATCTTAAAAATAAACATAACAAAGCCTTTTAAGTAAAATTGCAACAAGTAAGAAGATCTCTTATGAGATATGTATGGAATTCAATAAAATGTGAACATGTGGAATTTTAATCTTTTCTCATACACGAAGTTTTTAACACTTCCATTGACAGGTCCCAAGTCCTGGATGAGAAAAGTGGATGGTTGCATTAGGTAGTCGATAGCTAGCGTAAAACTTGTCAAATAATAATGACATGAATCATTTAAGAAATTATGTTAATGCTAGGGCGTCCTCTAGAAGCGACGTGATGTATGGCCTGAATACAGTGATAAGTGAGCAAGGGCCGCTGCACCGGCGCCCGGGTGCAGTGTTAAATAGGCAAGAGTTCCCACATCAAGGACGGATGCGGGCAAAGAAGCTAGTTCATGAAACTAAAATTAGGATATGAACTTGGAATATATGTCCCCTTACTGAAAAATTAATGGATTTAATAGATATATATTATGATTCATAGGAATATAAATATTTTGTGCATTCAGGAAAATAAATGGATTAGAGAGAAGGCTAAGGAAATTGATAGTTTATGATTTAAACTTCGGTATTCGGGTAAGAGTCGTACTAGAAATGGTGTAGGTGTTATTATAGATAAGAGTTTGAAGGATAATGTTATAAAAATTAATAGGATTGGAGATAGAATTATAGCTTTAAAGATTATTGTTGATGATAAGATTGTTAATATTATAAGTGCTTATGCTCCTCAAGTAGGTTTAGATATGAGTTCGAAATAAAATTTTTGGAATGACTTAGAAGAATTATTACAAAATATACCTCTAGAAGAAAGAGTTTTTATTATAGGAGATTTAAATGGACATGTTGGTAGAGAGGTAGATGATTTTAAAAGCATTCATGGTGGCTATGATTTTGGAACAACAAATGAATGTTACAAGACTATTTTAGATTTTTGTTTAGCTTATGATTTTTCAATTGCTAATACCTTATTTAAGAAAATGAATGAGCATCTCATCACTTATAAACATGAATGTATACAACCCAGATTGACTATTTTCTTATAAGAAAATTAGATCGATTAGATTGCAAAGATTGTAAAATTATTTTGAGTTAAAATTTATGTACCCAACATCGATTATTAGTTTTGGACTTTAAGATAAATGGACAGATAATAAAAAATAAAGAAAAATGATATTCTAGGATTAGATGGAGGCATTTAAAGAATATTAATAAAAATATTTTTTAGAGTAAGATTTTAGATCTTAAGATTTTATCTGTGCATAAGGATGCTAATATTATGTGGGATAAAGTGGTTAGTGATATTAAGAATATTGCAAAATATGTTCTTGGAGTATAAAAGGGAAAAGCTCCTGATAGTAAAAATAGTTGGTGGTGGAATTCAAATGTGCAAAAAAAAAAAATTAAGAATTAGAAGATTTGTTATAAAAATTGATTTAACTTTAAAAATTCTTATAATTGGGAAAGATATAAAGAGGCTCGTAAGGAATCTAAGAAAGCAATATGTAATGCACAGATCTTAGTTTTTAGTGATTTATATAATAGATTAGATACTAAGGAGTGAGAAAGATATATGTATAAGTTAGCCAAACAAAAAGATAGGAGTAGTAAGGATTTAGTTCAAGTGTATTAAGGATGAAGATCAAAAAATACTTTTCTTAGAAGATGATATTCAACAAAGGTGGTTAAGATATTATGCTAAACTTTTTAATGAAAATTGTGAAAATAAGATTGACTATAGTGACCTTAACACCCTAAATGAAAATATAGATTTCTATTTTTATCGACGTATTAGTAAAATCAAAGTTAGAGAGGCTTTAAAAAAATAAATTGTGGAAAAGCTGTTGGACCTGATGATATTCTAATAGAGGTGTGGAAATGCTTAGGGGATGAAGGTATTTCTTGGCTTACTAAACTTTTTAATACTATTTTGAAGACTAAAAAGATGCCAGATGAGTGGAGAATGAGTGGGTTAATTCTTATTTTTAAGAATAAAGGTGATGCACAAGATTGTGCGAATTATAGAGGAATTAAGTTAATGTGTCATATTTTAAAACTATGGGAGCGAGTTATGGAGCATAGGTTGCGGCGTGATACTAATGTTTCTCAAAATCAATTTGGATTCATGCTGGGTAGATCTACTATGGAAGCCATACATTTATTAAGTGGTTTGATGGAGAAATTGTGGCGCCCCAGATATCAATAGTGAAAGGATTCGTCTGACATTCTGATCGAACTCCATTCCAGTTGCCTTGCTCGGACCTGAAAATATCAACCACATATAATGAGCTTTACAAAGCCCAGCAGGTCACCAAAGCCTACAACTGAAATCAAAGCACGGCGATGCTATCAATATGCATGTCAATCTATCAATCTGAATCAGTCAATGGTCAATGAGTCTATGCAGTCCGGAAATCAATAGTCAATAAAACCAGTCAATGCAGCAGCAAGCAAATCAATAAACCAAGCTCAATCAATCCACGTCAATCTCGAAGAAATCCGTACACAGTAGAAAATCAATCGATCCATCATATCAGTCAATCCGTCCGTCAAATCAATCCGTCAAATCAAATCAAATATAATCTATACTATCAAGTCGATAAAATCAATCGGAAAGCAATACGATATCCTATCAATAATTCAAATGTAGCAATCAATACAATGCAGAATCAATAGTATCAATGAGTCTATAAGCAGTATCAATAAATCTATAATATCCATATCCATAGCATCAATGAATCAATGCGATATCTATATCCATCCATATCAATATCAATGCTCAGTAGTATCAATGCTCGGTAATCAATCGATAAAATCAATGAAATCGTACGATACAGTAAATCCAATCAAATCAATAAAGCAGAAATCGATAAAGCAATAGATCCGTAAGTCAATACAGTAAACATGCATTTCAATACTATATACTGAACAAGTAAAATCAACTGGCTATGTTGCTGTTGTAGATATCCATACACATTGGTTCTATCAATAAGAGTCGTCACTCTTTTCGCCCGTCGGCATATCAATAAACTCCTTATGACTCCCATCCATATCAATAATCAATGTTTAAAGGAAAGCCCGTCGGCCCACCATCCTGTACAGGTATCAATCAATCTTCAACCAATGTTCAACCAGGTTCCACTTGTGATCAGTATCAATAGTCAATTCAATCAATAAGCAATTCAATAGTCAATAGTAAAGCAATCATATCAATAATCATATCAATAATCAATAGCATATCAATCTAATCTATCAATTTCGGGAAAATCAGAAATCGTACGAAAATCGGGCAGAGTAACGGCAGTCTATCAAATTTACACAAAAATCCTGCAAAATCATAATTCACCAAATTACAATAGAACGTTCACGAGAACAATATAAGACTATTCTTCTACTGAATCAGTATCAATAAACATCCTGATATTTTTCTATTCGATTAAAATCGCGTAGAACCAATTCCGACCGGTAAAATCATCGTAGAAAATACTCAAATCGTGTACAATATTCATATCTATAACATACTAAAAGTTGTGCGGTGAAAGATGTGTCAAATCCAAATCACGTCGAAAAGTCGACTACGAAAACACAAAACAATTCATAACTCGGTCAAAACACAACATCTTTGAAAACAGAAATAGGGTTCGGAGTCCTTACAGCGAGACAAACAAATCTTCTAACAGCGTCGTCGGACGAAAAGCGCTCCGCGGGCTCCAAAAC
>NW_021319342.1:327346-342066 GCF_001605985.2 Dendrobium catenatum
CAGCTTTAAGCCCATATCTTTTTGCTTTAGTCTTGGATGTTCTCACTAGACATTTGCAAGAGGATGTACCTTGGTGTATGCTTTTTGCTGATGATATTCTTCTTGTTGATAAGACTAGAGAGGGAGTTGAAGGTAAACTTGAATTATGGAGGTCAACCTTAGAGTCTAAAGGTTTTCGCTTGAGTAGATCTAAAACGGAATATATGGAGTGTAATTTTAGTAGTAATAGACCTAGTGAGGGGATTGTGACTTTGGGCGATCAAGTCATTAATAAGAGTACACATTTTAGATATCTTGGATCTATTGTTCAGAGTGATGGCGAAATAGATGGGGATATTATCAGCAGAATTCAAGTTGGATTGTTGAAGTGGAGGAATGCATCGGGCTTGTTGTGTGATGGAAAAGTACCCCTCAAACTTAAAATTCTATAAGATGGTAGTGAGGCTTGCAATGCTTTATGGTGCTGAATGTTGGCCATTAAAAGAGAAGTATAATATTAAGTTAAGTGTGGCAGAGATGAGGATGCTCATGTGGATGAGTGTCTTTACCCTTAGAGATAGGATACGAAATGAGCATATACGTGAAAAGGTTGGAGTAGCTCCATTAGAATATAAGATTAGAGAGAGTCGCCATAGATGGTTTGGTCACATAAAACCACAACCTTCCAATGACCCGGTTAGGAGAGTAGAGGTATTAGATTTGACTTATGTTAAGAAAGGTAAAGGCATACCTAAAAAGACCTGGATAGAAAATATTAGGAATGACCTTTCTTTATTAGATTTAAACAAGAATTTGACCTTTAATATGACACAATGGAGAAAAAAGATTCATGTAGCTGACCCCACGTAGTGGGATAAAGGCTTGATGTTGTTGTTGTTGTTGTTGTTGTATTTATCTTATGACATGACGACTCGACCCGATCGAAACACTCACTTTAACCTTTAAAAAAAAAACCCGAAAACACCCATTTATTTAGGGTTTTGGTGAGCAGTAGAATATCACATTTTACCTGCTGAGAAAGAAAAAGCGAGAAACAAGTGAAGAAGATGAAAATTGGTTTGGAGGACATTGCATTCACTGAGAAGATGGAAGGCGATATGCAAAACGTCCAGGAAGAGTTACTTCAGCCAACTATGGGAGAAAAAATAGGGTTATCATTGGTAAAATTTTTAAACTCTTCCCAAGTTATGTTGTTTTTCTACGAATATGTAGTTTTTTAGAGTTTAATGGTGTATTCATTAATAAAATGTGTTGAAAGGTGCAAAGAAGTCTGATTATTAGGGTTTAGGATGTATTCTTCAAATTATGTTTATTTGCAAATTTATGTTAGAATTTTAATTTTTCTAATATGCACCGTGTAGTGATATGTATTACTGTGTATTATTTATAATTGAGCTATGTATTGTTGTGTATAGTAGTACATTGTTGGGTATTGCTATATATTGCTATGTATTGATACATACTGTTGTGTATCTATGTTTATATTGAGCTGTGTATTATTATGTATTACTATGTATCTAGATGCATATTGAGATGGGTATTGATATTTATTTATGTGTATTGATGTGTACTGCTGAGTATTGCTATGTATTAAGATGTGTATTATTGTATACTATTATGTATTACTTTATACTACTATGTATTGAGTTGTGTGCTGATGTATAGTGATGTATACTATTATGTATTACTTTATACTACTATGTATTGAGCTGTGTATTGATGTGTATATAGCTGTGTATTATTGTGTATTATTGTGTACTATTGTGTATTGTGATGTGTATTATGATGTATACAAGCTTAGAATCAACATTTTGAGTAGCATTTGCTTGAACACATGGTGCTTATAATTATGAGAAGAAAGTATATGATATGTACTACTATTATGCTCATACAATTAGTTTTAGTGTTCACAAAGAAAATTGCAGTTATTGGTCAAATTTCATAAAGATGAGATCTAAGGAGTTTGTATGTTCGAAAGCTACTTTCAAGTGGTATTGACTTAAATTCCCAATCAAAATATAGGAAATTAAACACCATAACTAGGTGTCCCGCTATGATTAGATTTTCAGTGGATGTTGATTCCATTTGGATAGTAGCAATTTTAGAGATGGAATTTGGCATCTTTTGGTGTAATTATTAGAATTTCATTAAGAAACTCTATAGTTAACCATTTTCATCCTAAAAAAATCTAGGGATGGGTGACCTTATAAAAAGTTACACCAACATGACAAAAATTATGAGACCCTTAGGGCAAAGAAGCCAATATCTTGATAGTTAAGAGTTTGAGTTTTTACACACATATTCAGTGCCATAGTGTTAAATACAAACTTTAGAATTACAATAAAAAGAGAGACTCAAACATCGCAGTAACAGTTTTTTGCACTATTGTACTCACTACAGGAAAACAGCTCGTTTCCGACAAAATTTCTAGCGAAATTAAATTAGTCACAAATTCCGACGGCTTTTCCGACAAATTACCAACGAAACATTTCCGGTGGACTTTCCGACATAATTTTTGTTTAGCTTACCGACGGATTTATTTCCGACGAGATGCAATCACGGGCACAGGCAAGCACACTAGCTCGGGCTGGGCTTGGTTGGGGTGAGTGCAAATTGGGCTTGGGTTCAAGTTGGAGGGAGCGCGGGCTTGGGGCATCTTGTGGTCAAGCCTGAGCTGAGGGTTGCATGCAGAATTGGCTAGGGCTGAGCCTTAGCCTTGTCCTCAGCCTGGGAGCACGACCTGGTTGGGCAAAATAATTTTAAAATTTTTTCTTAATTTTTTCAGCAGACAAATCTTGCCGGAAATTGTACTGGCGGAATATTTCCGCCAGAATTATGCCGGAAAGCATTTCCGGCGAATTTTTTACGCCGGATCTTTTTTTCCACGCTCGTTTTACCGGCGCAAAATTTTTCATCGGAAAAGCAAATTTTCGACGAATTTTGTTGATTTTCTGACGGATTTTGGCCGCCGATAGCACACGATTTTCTTGTAGTGGCTCTCCAACCAAATGCTGCAGTGCTCACAAGCACAGCGTCGAAGTGCTCTAATCCAAATAAAAATTCAAATTTTCATATTTAAAATACTTTTTATTTTTGGGTTATTACACTCCACCATGAAATTATATTTTTATAAAGCTCTTCTTGCATATATTAAATGAGGTCTTCTTTCTTCTCAAATTTTATGTGGAAGAATATGAAATAGCTTGGATAGGCGAGCCATGAATTTTTTTCTAAAACCTTTCATTCTCCATATATGGGTGCCGGAGTTTAAGTCTAGAAGGGAGAACTTCACCTCCATACTGATTTGAATCAAAATCTTAAATCTTCCCTCATCTTGCTGGAACCCAATTAGAATATCAAAAATTACTAGCATAGTTGGAACACCTCTTACAGTTGACCCCTCACTGTTGCAAAAATACCTTTTACCTATAATAGCCCTTGTTTTGACTCTAACAAATATTATTTTTTGGGGTCAATAAAAGTTTAAATTATAAATTATCTTCATCATAACATTATTATTATAATATTTTACTTATACATGTGAATGTAATTGTTATAATTTGATCGTTAACATGCATATTGCTCTTTTATCGTGCTTTAAATTCAATTATAGATTTTGGTGACCTGCTGGACTTTTTAGCTCATTATATATAGTTAAATGATTTTAGGTCATGGCAGAGAATTAGGAGTGTGAGGCTGATTAAGATTCCTTTAGGTTCAAGCTTTTTTTATTTTAATTATTCTTTTATACTTATGACAGGATAGATATGTGATGATTGTATAGATCATGAGTAGTATATATAATTTTTAGGAATGAATACAGATGTGTACATTTATGTTTTAAATTATAGAATTGATTTTATTATTTATTATTGATATATGATATTATATAGATCTGGTTGTTATTTATTAAAAGATAAATGAATAATTCTTTCAAATTAGATTCTGGGGGCATCATGTTACCTTTGTGAGGTTTGTGTACAAGTTAAAAATGGAGTCATTCTACCCAATGAAGCCAATATATCTACAAGGGGACTGAATAAAATTTGTGTATCCTCTATGATTGAAAATATGAACCTTACCCTGATAGGCAAAAGTCGTAGCTAAAAACCTAGAAAATCTATATCTCTCAACATCAAATCACCCAATAATAATGTTAAATTTGTTAAAACCATATATGAAAAGAGTCATTAAGAACAACCATTTAACATCCTTAGTACCTCTCACCCTAAACAATATATAACCATAAAACAGTCTCTTAACCTCTCTAGAACATTACTAGCAAATGTTGATAAGGAAATACACTTAAAAGATCAAAATATGAACCAAAACCAAATTTTTTTTAACCTTCATAAGCCTCCAAGTACCTCTATTCAAAATAAACTTACAGTCCATAAACCTACTATATCCTCTCATCCCTCTAGGCAAAGTTTTGCATCAAATCAGCCATAAGAAATAAGCCTAGAGCAAGGAAATAACCATCCAATAAACCCCAAACCCAAAGTCAACCTAAGGCTAAGAAAAAGACCTCCTCCTCCTTGGAAAATTAATGTCCCTACCATCCCTAGCCTCTTGGAATGTGGGATTATATTCTTAATTGCAAGAACATATTTCATTCTTACAATCTTGATATTTTGTGTATTATGAAAACTGAAATTTCTACTCATCAAATCTCATATTTCTGTAAAAACAAAGGTAATCATCACAATTTTTTTTTCGAAATATAAAAGAATATGGATAAAGTGGAATGCAAACAATACTTCATTTAGTCCTCTTTATACTTCCGACCAAGTTATCCATATGGAAGTCACTTATGACACCAATAAAGAAATTCTTCCTTTGTAATTTATGCTACCAATCCAGTCATTGAAAGGAACTTTTATTTGATCCGGTGAACGTACGCAACTCTACGTTCGGCCACCAGTAGAATCGCGCCACGCGTTTTCATTATTTACCGCGCGCCCCGACAACCCGACCCAGAACGGACCTAAGATTGCTCGGTATTGCTAGGTATTGGTCGATTTTGCTCGGCAATAACCAATACCGAGTTATACCGAGCAAATACCTAGCAATACCGAGCAAATACCGAGTTGTACCGAGTTTTTTCTAGCAATACCGAGCAAATACCTAGCAATACCGAGCAAATCCCTAGCAATACCGAGCAAATACTGAGTTGTACCGAGTTGTAAAAAAACTCGGTACAACTCGGTATTTGCATGGTATTGGTCTTCACAGAGCGGTATTTCTCATTTTTGCAAAGCAATACCTAGCAAATACCGAGCAATACCGAGAAAATCGCGAACATAGCATTCCCGGGTTCCGCTCCGGGTCAAGTCGTCAGGCCGCGCGACAAAGAGTAAGAGCACGTGGCGACATGTTATTGGCGACCGAACGTAGCTCTACATCTGGTCAGAGGAAGTAATAATTGTTCCATTGAAAGAGACTTTTATGGGATTTCGATAAACTCCTTGGGAGCCAAATTATTGATTCATGGATTATCTTAGGAGACTTTTACTACTGCATGAGCATGGATGAGAAAATTGGTAGCAAAACCATTCCTGTTAAGAAACTTTGGTAGCTTAAAAATCTTATTTTTGAAGCAAGCCTCTTGGAATTGGCCTCAGTTGGCTTAAATTTCACTTTGTTTGAAAATCTTATGGACCTTCCCATGCACATCAAACTGGATATATCCCTTATAAATGAAGAATGGATGAAATAGTTTCCTTTCTCCTTTTACAAAGTTGAAACCCCTATTTTCATGGACCATTCTCCTCCCCCACCACCCATAAAAATTTTTCACAGATTCTAATTTAAAAAATATTAGATCAAATTCCCTTCATTCTGGGAGCTCTTAAGATACATTTTCGCACAACATATATACCAAGCTTCAATAACTTAAAATTTACATTGAAGCGTTTGATTAGTCATCCTCTTCCCACCTCAAATCCACCATTCATAATGTGGAAGATGTGCAAAATAACTATTTCTCTTAGCTTGATAGTGACCCCTTAAATCCTATTCTAAATGCAAAAGACACCAACATTAATGAGAGCCTATAAAATTACTATTAAGCTTGTGCCTCATGGATCTTTCAAAGAGAAAAAGCCAAATGGCTTGAAAGAGAGAGGATGAACTAAAATTTCTCTATGACAAAAGTAATGACATAAAGAACAACAATAAAATTAGGAAAATCAACATCCTACGGGTATCCTTGTTGACTTCTACATATGTCGCACGATCAATACAAGCAACATATGTGATGATCAATTATTGTTGGTAAACAAGACATCGTTCAGAACAAAGATCGGAGTATCTCGATCATAATGAATTGATTAAAACTTTGTCCGATTACAAAATGAATCATATCGATGCATTCAGGACATCAAATATACCAAATACAAGTTATTTGTATGCGACTCGATCGAACGACAATGTGTTAGTGGATGCGACGCTAGAAAAACACTATCGAAATGACCTTCACTTGTTAAACAAGCTTTGTCGATGAGTTTAGAGCATCGAATTTAACCAAAGAGGGATCAAGTGATATCAAATTGAACGAAAGCGATCGAAATCGACGGACTACTAACATACTCGACGTTGCCCAAACGTCGTCCGTTTGCAAAATAAATTTCGTCATTATGTTCGGAACGTTGAAAATACAAGAAAATGACTATCATACTGTCTGGATCCTTATATGAACGAAAATGCAAAATTGACACGTTACGAGGTGACGACTACACATGAACTTGAACACAATAAATAAAAAAAAATTTGGCAAGCATTGATATATTATTTTATATAATTTAATTAATAATTATCATAAATTAATATATAAATATATCAATTTAATATCATTTCTTATGCGTGTGTCCAAATTCTTGAAATCTTTCAAATCATTTCTTACCAACTCATGCTCTCACATATCTCTTCCTTTAACACGTCTTGCTATGTATCTACAACTCAACACGTTTCCTGCATAATTCATATTCTAATCACACATTGCAATCCACGTGTTGGATCAAATGACATGCAAAGAGCCACATCTTCCTTGATTTTATAAACATCAAATCATAACAGCCACTCTTGTTCCTCTCCACTTCGCAAGCTTTCTCACGTCCCAGCTCAAGCCAGCAACCCCTCTGTTCCTCTTGCCGCAACCAACCCCCAACCTCTCAGCCACTTGTTTCAATTACCAAAACCTGCACTCAACTCCCTCTACCATATATCTCACAGCAACCGAGCCTTACAAAAAAATCCAAACATCCAATCTCTCCAACTCTTTTAGTAAACTGAACTCCAAATCTAGTTCTCCCTCACAACCCATATCTAATCGCCTCTCTGCCACTTGAATTATATATATATATATCAAATCAGAAAATATATAAATAAAAAAATATCTTCAGCCTCTCGTCGCAAATCTCTGTCGTCGTCATCCTCTCGCTCGTCGAGGAATATTGTTCTCCAAACTCTAAAATCTCAAACTCATTCTCGACGTTTGCGACAAACCGGAGAACCACCTATATGCGCTCTCGTAGCACGGTAGGAGGGAGCCAGATGCGACGCATACGGCGAGGTGGGTAAGCCTTATACACGCTCTTGTAGCGTGGTGGAGATGTTATTTAAGTACCTGTACATGCCCTTATGACTTGGCAGGGAAAGTTACTTGTGTTCTCATATCGGTACTTTTGAAGGCCTCATACACGCTCTTGTAGCGTGGTGGGATGAAAGATATACGTCCCGGTGTCCCCCGACACCTACCATACACGCTCGAATAGCGTGGTGGGATGGCCCAGTTGTCCGTAGATGCCCCCTATGCGGGGCAGACGCTGGGATACTGCCAAAATTTTGACGATCAAAAGCATGAATAAAATAATTTGATATTTCTTAAGCTCAAACAAAATAAATTTGAGATATTTCTTTGACTCAAATTAATAATTTTTGGAGATTTCTTGAACTCAAATCAAATAAAATTTGAAGAATATTTGAGCTTGAGTTGAATTATTAATATAAAAATAAAATCAATCAAATTAATATCAAATTATTTCGTTTGGCAACATCTCTCTGTTATGCCTTTTGGGTCATGGTGATATGATGGAAACTCTTTGGAAATATTTATAAAGTGGAAGTGACAAATAAATTTTGTCATAACATGTTGGTTTGTGTTTCCAATAGCTTTCATGTTACAAAAAAAAATATATCATAACATGTGGGTTTGTGTTTTCAGCAACCTTGATGTTAAAAAAAAAAAAAAAAGAGAAGTATAATTTCTCTTTTTATATATTCCTGAACAAACAATGATTAATTTGAGTATGCAAGGAGAAATAATAAGTGCTTTAAAGTCTCAAAGAAGAGTATTGATTGTTGGGAGAAGTTAAAGCCCAATGTAGACAAATCCAAATGCAATCATAACAAATTTAATGGCTACGATTGGATTATGGTTGGTGGAGAGAAACATAATTCAACAGATTTTAGTCGTTACATTTTGGTGTATTGAATTCAATATTAAATTGAATTCAAGAATAAAAAAAAAAAGGAGAGAGGAGGGATAAAGCAAGTGGAATGAAAGAGTTGATGGCGATTGATGGCAAAATTCATGAGTTCCTTGTTAAGGATTTCAGCTCTTTGGAGACATTATAGTTTATAGAAGAATAAAAAAGTCCTCCATTCCTTATGAATATTGTTGCTATATTATGATAGTAGCTTCGATAAATATTAATTCAAGGCTTATGTTGATCGAGTGGACTAAAATATAATCAATAGAATGGAAAAATATTGTCTTATAGAGCCATCAGTAAGTGTTCATAACAATCAAAGAGATGAATACTATATGTAAGAAGAAATTGATGCAGCTGAAGGAAATCAAATTTTAGTAGCAAGTGAAAACAAAGTTCTCATATAAGGCAATGAAAGAAGAAAGCAATGGTTTTGGTAAGATTTTTTTTATTCAAAAATGTGATACTTTTTCAAAGATCTTGTTTAGAGTAACACGCCACCGGATCCGCACCACTTTTACATGCGGACAGAAGGCGTTTGTAGACCTCTAAAATAAAATTTTGTGCATATTCTAACGAAAACTATGTGCACAAATAATCCTATTTGAGTTTCAAATGCTCCTCTCCTACATTAAAATTGACAACATTGAGTAGGGTACCGACGCCTCTAAGATACGTGCAGTAGCTTTAGGAAGCAAGCGACTTCCTCGAGAAGAGTGCTACCACCTTGAGAAGAAAATTACGACCTCGAGAAGCATGCATATTAAATTTTGAAAGACTGCATATGCTCTGACAAAATATATCAGATAAAAGTAAAGTTTGAGATTGCTACACATATTAAAAGTGAACCTAAATTCAAGTATAATCCTCCTGTTCAAATAGAATGGAGTTGACAAGCCTTGAATATGGTCGTGAAAGGTTCACTACTAAAGCATAAAAATCGATATTAAACCCAATCTTCTGTTAATATGTAAACAGAATTGACACGGTTTAAATAATAAATATACAAGCTATTTCAAATCTCCGATGATGACCGTGTTGAACTTTTATGTCAACCGGAGGGGATTCTACACTTTCAAATATTTTCAAATGCTTATAAAATATAAATATTTCCAAATGGCTACAACGAAGCCCCGATGATGGCCATGTTGAAAGCTAATCTTAACCGGATGAGATATTGAATATTTAAAATACCACCAAATTTCAAATGAAATACTGGAACAATATCCTGATAAATTTTAAAATATTCAAATAAAATTTATTATTTAAAACTTAAAGCAAAAATCCATTCATCATCCGCAAACGTTTGTTAAGGATGATAAATTTTAAAATAACTTTAGCTCACAAAGAGCAAAATGTTTAATTGAATATATCACTTTGATTCATTCTCAAATGATTTCTCGCCAATGGGGACGTGGCATGTGCCCTCTGACCGGGTGGTTTTGCTGCAAAATAGCACCATTATATCACAGTCACGGTCAAAGCCCGTATGTTCTCCAATGGTTAAAAGCCCCTTGAGTAATGAATCATAGGGTGCACCCAATAATGCACAAAGCTTTGTGTTAGCTAAGGTTGACTAAAACTTATCTCCTTAAACAAGCACCCACCCCAAGTCTACAAGGTACCCTTGGATGAAGCAACCCATGACTGCCGATAAGGATCCTTCTGTCAGGTTGGGTCGACTACCTCCTCTAACTAAGTAGATTATGGACCACAAAGGTCCGGGACGACGGAATCATGGGATCTTGATCGGGTTCATCATCATTCTCCCCACCATCCGCTTTAAGTATAAAAATAATAAATTTATAATTATAATTCCAATTTCATATGCTGCAACTATATGCTAGGTATTTCGTACATACTTAATGACTAGCCTCAAAAGTGCTCTCTCGTGATCGGGAGGGGTAATTAACCATAGGTGCTTTCTCCTATGGGAAACCTAGAACCAGATTTTAAAGTCCTCACAAAATGAGGGCGAAATCTCTGGGTAGTGCTTTATCCCAAAGTTCATCTGACTTCTAAAATTTGACCCGGAACATCGTTAAAACTCTCCTATGCAGGGGAGGCCGAGGCGCAAATTTTTGGAGCCCACAATCCTAAGTGATCATCCAATTAGCATTGTTGAAGCTATTATTCTTCACTGAAAAAAACCTCTTTAAAACTTGAACCCAAACCTCCAACCTTCCTCACCCTTCCATTTTCGGCTCATACATAACCCATCATCTTATACATTCACCACAGCCCCCATCACCAATGAGGAGATCAAAGCAAATAAAATTCTTCATCTAAAATTCTTTGTCTCATCCCAATGGTTATACCTTTGAATTCTATAATATCTACTGGAATGTGGTTGGGGAATATGTTTTTAAAGCTATCAAGCTTTTCTTTCTCAAATCTTATCTCTCTAAGAAAATTAAGGCCACTACTATTTCCCTAATTTCAAAAATATCTCATGCTAGTAGCATCAATGACTATAGATTCATCTCTCTTTGTAATACCTTTTTGAAGTTAACTACCAAGATTCTAGCTTCTAGATTTAAGCATATCGTGCCATATATAATTCACTATAGTCAAGCGGGTTTCATCTAGAATAGAATTCCTATAGATAATATTCAACTAACTAAATGACGCCAGAGCTGAGCTGTTAAAACCTGTTAAACTTCGGGCTATATTAATTCTAGTAGTTTATATAACTAAATAGGAATGTTTCTTTCTTTTATTGAATGTAGCCTTTTATGTTTCTATATTTGTCTATATATACTTGTAGACCATGCTTGTAAGAGGGGATTTTTGAGATTAATAAAATTAGAGTTTACTCTTGTGAATTTATGTATCCTAAGATTATTCTTAGGTGGTGGTTCTTGCTCCAAGGAGTTCTTGGAGTGGTGTTCGGTGACCGCCACCGGATTGTCGACGTGGATTCATCGAGCCCCCTCTGATCCGGTGTCATTTGGTATCAGAGCCAACAGGTTCTTCTTGCTCTGTATCCTGAGAATTCCGATCCTTAGGTGGTGAAGAGAAGAACTTAGGGGAAGAATGTTAATAAATTCAAAATATTTAATCGTATTATTTGAATGGATGTGTCTTTTCATTTGTGTGGATGTGGTTTATTTTCTTAATTAAATGTAGTTAATTGTAAGTGAAAGGGTGTGTGAAGTAATGTTTCATTTGAAAGTGAAAGGGTGTATGTGAAGTGATGTCTAATTTAGATAAAAGAGTTGTAATGTGTGCATGAGATAAATTTAATAAAAAAAAGAAGTTTGTGTGTTTCTACTTCTACCATTTTTTTTTTCTTCTTCTTCCAATTTTCTTTTCTGTTTATTTCACAAAGAAGCCAAGTCGGAGGCCGTCCAAGGTACGACGGGTTCAGCCATGTGTACGTTCATCTCGTCCTCATCTTTGGTGGCGAATCAGCTTCGGTGGTGAAGCCCAGGCGAAGGGGACAGAAGAACCAGGCAGAGAAGCTCTGTAGGACGTTCCAGCCATCGCCAAGCATTCGAGTTCTATTCATCGCCAAACATCCACAGCTTTCAAGAAGAGGCAAGGCGAGCAGTCCGTAGCTTACGAGTATATGGAAGGAGCCGTCTGAGAAATTTCTTGAGTCTGGGTGGGGTTCAACTAGTTATTTCGTCCATCACGTACGGATCCTCGTGGACGATCACGCTAATAAATAATTCTTGGCTCACATCAAGAAGTTGCATGAGGTACAAGACGAGCTAGAGAAGGTTAACGAAGAGACTTCTGGGTAACAGCGATCATGTTAAAGACTTCAAAGATTTGAAATCTGGCTAGCTACTCCATAACATTTAACTTCATGCCTAACTTATACTTTGAGAAAAAGAAGTTGACAAAGATGATCAATTATTCTAATGAAGGAACATCCAGTATAACTGGTACAACAATTAAATAGAAGAAGGGCAAGGATAATGCCAATGGTTCTGGTCATATGACAGAAGGTGTCAAGAGACCCTTTGAAGAGGGCAATTTCTTTGACTGGTTCAACGAAGCACAACAAAAAAAGAGTGTTGATCAATTGGGTGATGAGATTGCTGAGATAATCTAGTAATATTTATGGAACAATTATCTCAAGTATTTCAGCAATGATGCTGATGAGGTGGATTTTGTTGGGGAGGATGATGATGATGAGGATGTCTTATATAATCAGATTCCTTCTTCCTACAACGATGTGTTTGAAAGACCATCTTGTCAGTCTTCCACATCACCCCCGGTCGAGTTCAACTTCGAAGAATTTGAAAATCCGTTGTTGAAATCATCATCTTTGCCTATCTTTGATGAACCCGTTTATGATGTGTACGATGATGACATATTCTTTGAAGTTCTTGATGTTGATACGCCTGTGAGTCATGATTATAAGAGCAGATCAATTCAAGAGGTCATTATAGAAAATAATAATGGTGGAGACGAATGCACGGGAAATGTTAATGCCATGGAGTTCCTATGAAAGTCTCTTGGATTCAAAGATTGCAAGGACGTGTTGCATGTTTATATTGGTGACAATCTAACAGATGAAGATGCTTTCTCAATCACAAGTATTCCATCTGCTTATGCTACTCTTGAGAGATTGAATATCGGTAGGCAAGTCAATACCGGATGGACCTATCCAGACCGATTTAGTCAACTAAGCCCACCTCCTTATGGTGGCCAACCGGACATCTTTTCATGAGCCTGAAGTTCCTCCTACCCCGGTAGTATGACGCCGAAGCTGAGCTGTTAAAACCTGTTAAACTTGAGGCTATATTAATTCTAATAGTTTATATGGCTAAATAGGAATGTTGCTTTCTTTTATTAAATGTAGCCTTTTATGTTTCTATATTTGTCTATATAAACTTGTAGACCATGCTTGTAAGAGGGGATTTTTGAGATTAATAAAATTAGAGTTTACTCTTGTGAATTTCTGTATCCTAAGATTATTCTTAGGTGGTGGTTCTTGCTCCAAGGATGAATTCTTGGAGTGGTGTCCGGCGACCTCCACCGGATCATCAATGTGGATTCATCGAGCCCCCTCCGATCCGGTGTCACTAAAGAGACTCTTTTCGAGATGAAAGGAAATAAAAAAAATATGTTTTATGTTGTGCTATGTTTAACATTTTCAAAGCATTTGATACTATTTTAAGATATTTTCTTTTTTAGAGCTTGGTCCAAAAATGTTTTCCTAAGTTATTTTTCGGTTGGGTTAAAGCATGCACTAATAAATTCTATTTATCAATTTGCATCAATGGCAACCTTGAGGGATTCTTTAATTCATCTTCTAGCCATATATATACAAGATTTTCTTCTATCACCCTATCTATTTTACATTATTATAGACGACTTATTTAACCTATTTAAAGAAGCTACTTCATCTGAATATTACACTGGCATCAAAATGGGTGATCTTCACCTCTCACACATATTACATTCAGATACCTTACTAGTTTTTTGGTACGATTCCACCCAAAATATTTTGTGCGTAGGCAATATCCTTATACCTTTCAAAGAATTATTTGGGTTATCCTTCAATGCAGCCAAAAGCATCATCATTCTATCAAAAAAGGTTTCAAAATCAACAATAAATTTTTAATATCCTCAATATCAATAACTATAATAGAGTTCTCTAATTTAGGTATTTTAATTGTTATACAAAGGCTAGTAATTTCTAATGTTAACTCTATTATGAGCAAAGTTGTTAGACTGTTGGAAAGCAAAAGCCCTTTCATTTGCTAGAAGGTTGTAGGTTCTAAAATTCTCTATATCAAATACAATCTCCTACTGGATCAAGGATGCAATATTACTATATGAAAATTATATCCCAACTTTGCTATGGGTTCTTATACCATGGGAATATAAATGTCAAAAACCTTTATTTATTCTCTTAGACTAAAACTTGCAAACCTAAGAAGTTTTATGGAGTTGCTTTACCTTCTCTCACTAAACTTAACTTTGCCTTTAAATGCTCTCTTGTTTGGCATTCTTTAAAATTCCAATTATCTAGTGGGTAAATGGTGGCTTTGCAAATATGATAGCTTATGGAATTCTATCTATGATAAAAATTATGTTTTATGAGATTACTTTCCTAAATCAGCCCCTGTGAAATCCTATATCACATATAAAATTTATGGTGTGCGGAGAAAAATCTCACGAAAATTATTGATTATGATGGTGCGCCTCTCTGTGATCTTATCTCAAATGGAAAATAAGTTAACTTTTTAATATATATATATATATATA
>NW_021319342.1:342474-362245 GCF_001605985.2 Dendrobium catenatum
CGGATTGATCTTTCCAGCTGCTTGAAGAGTCGGGCGGCGTTCCGCTGCTCCTCTGCAAGCTGCGAAGGCTGGATCTTGTTGACGAGAAGCATCAGTCCGGCAGCTGAAGTGAAGAGGACGGCGGAGGAGAGGTTGAGGGGTTGGGATGCTGCTATTTCAGGGATGGAGGCGATCGCAGCCATGAGAGAGGCGGTGAGGTTGATGGAATTGATAGAATGGAGGAAGAGGTGGTTCCAATTGTTGCGCTGCTCGCCGATGATGGCATGCATTTCTGCGCGGTCTGCGGCGGCCTCGGCGATGGCAAGAAGCTTGGCGATGATTAAGCTCTTGTTCTGCTCTTCCTTGTCATGAGCAACCAACTTGTTCCTCTTGATGGTCGATTGTCCTGTTAACATGGTAAGTTCTTCAAATGGGATGAGAGATTGAAGTTTTGGAAGAGACTGAAGGCTTGCTCGCCATCTTCCTCGGCACGGCGGGAGCCGCGACGGTATAAAGCATGAAGGTTGAAGAAGGCAGTGGGTCTGTAGTGCGGCCATCTTAATTCTTCCTAAGATCTTTCGGTGGCCTGTTTTCTCTCTTCTGCTGAAGTTCAACAAATCTTGGGTTTTGATCTGTATATTTGATGTTTGGATGGGGAGTTGGGTATTTATAGAAAGAATACAAGCAGGAAGGAGGGGCAGAGAAGTGTCAACGTAGACTTGGCTGAGATGTTTGAATTAGAATCCTTGAAAGCGTCCATGTTGAAGAGGACCAGCCATCATCGTATACTACTAATTACTATAGGAAAGAGTCAAATAAATTATTTAACGATTTATCTGAACCATGCACGCGCAAATGTGGAGGTCATCTTTTATATACTGCTGAATAGCTCGCGATTCGTCTGGGACGGCTTCCTTCCTCCTTTTTAAAATAGCTTATTATTAGAAAATTTTAATTTTTTTAACTAAAAATTTACTTTAAAAATCAATAAGAAATTCGTCCCAAATAAACCTAAGCCCTTTCACATATTAACGTTATATATATATATATATATATATGATTAATCAAATAATTAAAAAAATTAGATTAAGTGAAGTCAGGCCCAAATCAAATTAAGTCATAATAAACTCAAGCAAAACTCTTCAAATCTACTGATAAACTGTCGTCTAGTAGGCGAGTATGATTTGTCAAGTCAACCCTAGCAACTTTTTATTAGTTGGGAAGACTACTTGTTCATGTCGGATATTCTAATTATGCTATATGATTATTGTATATTTTCTTTTTTTTTTCTGTATAGTCATGAATGTAGTCAATTCTTAATGCTTAAGCCCCAACTCAAAATGTGTAAGTAGAGAGTCAATGGGTGAACTCAATTTATGCAATTTTTTGTATTCAAATTTATCTTATAAAATCTCATAGCTTCACATGCAAATTTAGATTCACTTCAAGACAAGTAACATTTAATACTAGAAAATTTAACAAATTCTTATTAATAACTTTTTATCTATTTATTTCATAATTTAAATAATTATAAGTTCAACCATATTGTTTACTTGTAGTTTTAGAATTCAAGTGGCCTCAAGAAGATTTTTCGTAATATTTAATGCTTCATTTGGAACAGCTTTTTTAATGCTTTTAAAATCAATTTTTAATATAAAAATCTCTTGAATTTAAAATTTGAGTGCTATAAAGCTACTTTATAAAGTAGTGAAAAAATTGTCTCTAATGAAACCTAAATAAAATCCTTATCAAGGCTTTGTCTTGGAAAGCTTTTTTATTACTTTCTAAAATAGCTTTTTAGTACCAAAAATTTTTGCACTAAAAAACTATTTTAAAAAACAATATGAAAGCTGTGTCAAACGAAGCCTAAATCTTGTTCAATATGAAAGCTGTGTCAAACGAAGCCTAAATCTTGTTCAGAACTCTCTATCAAACACCATAATCTTAAATTTTAATTTGTTACAAAAAATAATTTATAATTATCTTTATTATTTTCTCGATCAAAACAAATGATGCCATATATAATATTGAAGCGAGCACCCCAACTCACATCCTAAGCTAATTTTTAGTTTGTTTCTCAATTCTCATAGCTTTTTTTTTTTTTTTTGGAAATTTACACACATACCACTTTATAACATCATATTTATATATCTAACACCTAAAATTTTAATATTACATGCATACCACCTTATATTATTTTAATATCAAATATACCACTTATATTTTTTACTATCACTCATATATTTCATTTATATCACTTATATTTGATGTGAAAATGAATTATATGTGGTATGTATGTAATATTAAAATTTCAGGGGTTAAATATGTAAATAGAGTAGTATAATGTGGTATGTATGTAAATCTCCATTTTTTTTTTCTTTTTCCACATGATGATAAAGCATGCATTATTGTTACCTTGGGGAGGTATTGATTCTCTTGAATTACTATGATAAATGTAGCTTGTGCTTATACTAATTAATGTTTCATATTTTTTTCCTGAAATTATTAACGCACTATAAAGGATTTATCATCTTAATTTTTCATAAAAATCACATACATATAGACAAGTTGAGAGAAATATAGATGAGATATGAGAATTTTCATGTAAAAAAACCCGAAAAAAAAAAATCATAAAAAATAATGTTCTTTTAATAAAAACTATATCTCTTGAAAACTAATTTTATCTATATATATAATTGATCTTCGAACACAATTAAGATATTAAAATATTTCTCTACCAACATGAATGATTTAGCACACAAATACCATAATGACTTTCTCATTTGATTGGATTTTTAATTAATACATCAATTTTCAAATATTTTAAATTAAAAAAGTATTTGCATATTTAGAATAATTATCATGCTTTACATAAATAAATTTAAATGACAAAAGAATTCTATAGCCAATTAATTATCCTTCTAAATTTTATTAGCAAATAAAATTTGATGCTAAAACTTATTATTTATATCACAAATATATTGTTCTAAATCAAACTTTTTAGTATAATCAATTATATAGTGGATACATAAGTAGTGGTATTTAAAAAAAAAGAATAAAAATGGAAAAATGCCCATTAAGAGGAACTTTTATTCGGTCTGGTGAACGTACGCTCCTCTACGTTCGGCCACCAATGTTTTAGCGCCACGTAGCATGAAGAAAAGTCGCCGACCCGACCCGCTGTTTTTTGGGTTCTCGCACGTGCGTTTTTTAAAATCCTTGACGAGCCAAACAACATCCCATCACCTTTTGGATATATTTCAAATACCTAGCAATACCGAGCAAATACCAATTGGTTGTACCTAGTTTTTTCTAGCAATACCGAGCAAAATACCTAGCAATACCGAGTAAATCCTTAGCAATACCGAGCAAATACCTAGCAATATCGAGCAAATACTGAGTTGTACCGAGTTGTACCGAGTTTTTTCTAGCAATACCGAGCAAATACCTAGCAATACCGAGCAAATCCCTAACAATACCGAGCAAATCCAGAGCAAATACTGAGTTGTACCGAGTTGTAAAAAACTCGGTACAACTCGGTATTTGCATGGTATTGATCTTCACAGAGCGGTATTTCTCATTTTTGCAAAGCAATACCGAGCAATACCGAGAAAATCGCAAACATAGCATTCCCGGGTTCCGCTCCAGGTCAAGTCGTCGGGCCGTGCGGTTTAGAGTAAGAGCACGTGGCGACATGTTATTGGCGACCGAACGTAGCTCTACGTCCGGTCAGAGGACGTAATAATTTGATGTTTTTGTCATGTCTCATAGATGCCAACCTAATAACTAGGTTTAAGTTGTTCCATGTCTAAAGTTATTTTGAAAATGATCAGCGGCGTTGCCCAGATGACCTCCAATTGTAAAACGGACTTCGTCTTTCCATTTGGAACGCCGTCAATACCCAAAAATGATCATCTATTTGCTCAATTAAATTCGTCTGTTGAAATCAGCACGTATCCCGAAGCAACTGCATGCAAAATGAAAAAATTGATGCACGGCATTTGTCCAAACGACTTTCAATCACAAAACGAATTGTGTCATTGCGATCGGAATGTCGATAATATCCAAAATCAGCTATAATTTTGTCCAATAAAAATTAAGCGTGCGAATTAACGATAATATTGTCTATTTGACTGCTAATGATGACAATATTTCACATTTTGACAAATTTGATGAGAATATTATGAGAAATTATAGAGGAAAATATTCACATGCCAAAACGCAATAAATAAATATTTGATGCATTACAATAGTTTAAGCAGTCCAAATAATAACAATAAGAAAACAACTTACATAAGATAGGCAGAAGAACTAATCAATTGGAGAAAGAGAAACCTGGAGTGCTGCGATGCCATTGTTGGAACATACCAATTATCACTGAATAATAATATGAGTATTTTAACACTGTCGAACTGTGATTTGCTTCCAAGTAACTGAAATGGCAGTGCCTTCACTTGCTCAAGACCATAGTCCTGGCTCTAAGATTCAGAAAAATTCCCCTGAAACAAGAAAGATTTAAGAGCTACGTTAACTTAACTGAGGCTTTGTTTGGGAAGGCTTTCTTAGTGTTTCTTAAAGCAACTTTTTAGTATTAAAAGTTTAATTTTTTATACTAAAAAGTTATTCAAACAGCAGAAAAAAAAGCCGTCCAAAACGAAGCCTAAATCATTGGGATTAAGAAAGTACCAGCAGCATGCAACACAGCTATGGAATATAACACGGAGCTGAAGCGGCATGTACTGATGATTTATCCAACCTACTGCAGGCCAAAACTGAATACAGTACATACGAAGTGTTCAGTTTTAAAATAACTCAATATAATCATCATTGGGAAGATAGAGAAGTAGCATACCATCCATGATGTCAGCTGCACTGAGGGATAATCTTTCTTAATTTTGTTTTTAACTTGAGGCCAGGGTCTTCCTGCAGTGCATGAGATATGGTATCAAGGTCAAAGCAAAATGAACACATTGTGAAGTTTGCACTAGTGGGTCTCATATAGCACTCAGTAGAAATTAGGGGTATCAATATTTGACACGACCCAAAATAAAAAGTTGCCAACATATTTGTTGTCACAATCATGACACTCATTGTTTAGATTTGCTTAAAAACTAAAAATAAGCCAAACTAATCTTCTCTATAATTTTAGGGCAAAGTTTCAATCTAATCATTTTCCTAGTCTTTTTAACCTTAAGAATATAGTTTGGGTTGGTAATTAATTTCAACGCTAATATTGAAATTGTGAATATTGGTTTTAGCTAAGATTTTCAGTGCTTTTTACATCAATATCAAAGATGATTTAACATAAAGATGCCTTTAAAAAGGTGTTTTTAGTCCCAGAGATCACGTAAAAATATGGTGACTAGGGAAGTGTCACTTTGTCATCACTTATTCCTAAAACTATTTTCCAACCTAAACCCATGAATCAGTATGTAACAAAAGGCAGAGAGCATTAGGGACCATTGAGACCTTCCTTGTGAATCCTCAAAACTCAAGTCATAAGGTGCTCATAACTGTCATTTTGAAAATAATTTGATAGTCAGATTAATTTCTAATAAATTTCTTTAAAATACATAGCAAGAATATTAGTTTCTCCATTATTAGATGTATAATAACTTTCTTCTAGACCAAAAGATTTAATGCTTACTCATACATGCCTATGTAAGTAACTCCTAGCAGGCTCCCATTAAGTAACTTGATCAAGAGGGACACGTGGTTAAAGTGTCACTCACCTGAAAGGAATGTGACCCCGTAGAGTAGTTGGCACTAGCCCGTGGTCAAACGGTTACTCTCCCCAGTAGCTATCGTAGCATGTAGGCTCATCCTTCAAGAATATATTAATAAGTAGTCATTCTCAACAAGCTCCTCCAAAGGACTCGCCCAAACATGTTCAAGACCTAAGGATCACTCGCCCCAACAAAACCCGCTCACCCACAGCTGTTGTCCGCGACTAAGGCAATTCGCCTACCTCAAACATCTCCACTCAAGCTATAAGAAGTGCAAACCTCTGAAACCTATGACTACAACTTTGCTAGTTGGACTCATCCCTGACTTGTCATCGTCAAGAGAGACTCACCCTTCACTCCCGAGTACTTGACAGACATTGCTATGAGCTTGCCGCTTGTTCCTAAGGACTCGCCAGCATAGACTTACCCTACGATCCAGGTCCTAAAAACTCACCCAAGGTACTCGCTTTATATTATAATATTATATTAATAATGATAATATATATATATATATAATATTATATAATATGTATATATAATATTATATAATATGTTAATATATATTATAATATATAATATTACATATAAATTATATCATAGAGGAGGAGAACCCGATCGGGCATGAGTTGAAGACTAGAGGGCCAGGCTCAGGCAAGGGTCGCGAGAGCCTAGAGTACGCCATGCTTGCGGACTAGCTGGGCCGTTGTATGTTTTTTTTTTTTTTTTTCCGATGAAAAAGAATCCGTTGATTTAATTTCTGACGAATTTTCCAACACGTATTTATCGACGGATCATTTTTTGCCAGTAACATTTTTCCGACGCATGATTTACCGTTGAACAAATTTTCCGTCAAAAAACTGCCGGAAATGCTAATTTCCGACATATTTGGCTAATTTCTGGCGGATTTTGGCCACCGGTAATGCTCGATTTTCCTGTAGTGTTCTTTGTGTATTGTTGCTTTTTTAGTAGTGCCCCTATTCTTTTTCATTATGCCGCTGGGTTTTTCTTGGTCATCCAGGTGTGAACTTATAAACCTCAAAAGATTTCAAAAGGTCCAAGTACGGCTTTTTTCCTCTAATTGTAAAAGATGCAGGTTTACCTGGAATTTGAAATTAATATTTGACCGGTAAGCTCTTCTAATTTGACCATAGTAATTTCAGGCCCGATTTCCCAAACAAAAAGAGATGCAAAACAAAGGTCATCAAGTCAAAACATATGATATTCTACATTTATTATTAAAGACTTGAAAAAGCAAAAAATTAACTGTAAAACAAATGGATTGGCATATCAAAAGGCATCAGATTTTATTCTTCTAATCCAGTTTACATACTTGAACAAGCGACAATGAGTTAAAATGATTATTTGCATCTGGGAAAGATATGGAGTTAGAAACAAAAATGCAGAAAGTTGACTCAATAGAAAATATATTTCTTATAAAGAAATTTTAGGATAACACCACAAAAGCACATCATTCAAAAAATGAATTGATTTAATCAAGATAACTTTTCAAACTTTGTCTCTGTGTTTCGGTAACAGTTTTAGAAGGAGCTGGTGTTTTCAATCTTAGTAGTAGTAGCTTTCTATGGAGGAGATTGATGTTAATATTTGAGAGAAACCAAGCAAATAAAACACCTACATGTCAACGCCATGTTTTGCATACTGAAAATTTGTGTGCAAGCATTTCAGTACTAACATATCTTAGGCAACTATCATGTAGGGTGTGTAAATGCATAGGCCCAAAAAACATACCCTCAACAATCAAACCGTAGTATAGTAAGAAGAGGAAATTGTTCCAAGGTGAGGATGTCACCTGTTCCAGCAAAACCTGCAAAAAAACAGAACAAAAATTTGTATCTGTCGGGCGAATAATTCATTTTGAAACCAAGTTAGCCAGAATTAGATCGCCATCATCTCAACTAGCATTAATCCAATTATTTAGGTTCAGTTTTATAAATAGCCATTATGCAGCCCTTCATACTAAACATTGTAATAGGTGTTCTTCTATTGTTCAAAAAAAAATTGCACAATTTTTATTCGGGTTACGTTTGTTATAACCTTCTTTCCTCCTAATCATTCAACACTAATTTTATCTACCCATCTTAGAGATGCATTTTCTACCTTTATTTGTACATATCCAAACCACCTAAAATTATTATGCAATGCCTCATCTTCAATAAATGCTACTCTAACCATCTCATTAATATAATCATTCATGGCTCTAATGTTCCTAGTTTTACACACATCTATCTTAATATTCTCATTTCTGTCATGCTCAATTTGGCTATTAATAACTTTTGCCATGCCCAATATTTGGACCCATACGGCATAGCTGGCTAAATCACATATTTATGATCTTTTCTTTTGTGGCACAATCTTAAATAAAAAATTTAACTGTATAAGTAATACCCACATCTACCTCTCCACTATTCTATAAAAAAGATCCAGGATGCTATAATTTCATAGAACCTCAAATCTATAGGAAAAACAATATATTGTTGTACAGAAAATTCCCTTAATGCTCTTCATGGCACACCTAGTTTGTGTTTGTACAATTGCTGGACATACCTTATATTAGGGGACTATCACTTCTCCTACAGAAGGATAAGCTCGCTTAATATTTTTATCATGTTGATATCAGTAAATCATATCTTGTTATTTCTACGACCTTTACAAAAGCCATCCTTAAAGATACAAAATAAAAATTTAAAAAAAAAAAATCCTTAAAGATAAAACTCAAGATCGCAACCATACCTTTTTTGCAACCGTTTTGTTATCTTTCTTCCCCTTGAATAATTTATCCAAAAGCTTGTGCAGGAAATGCCCAAAAGGTCCACCATATGCAAATCCAAATATCTAGATTTCTTAATATTAGCAATATATAACTTCATCATTCAAATAATCTCTAATACTCTGCAAGTAATAATTCACAATATTTTTAAACAGCATTGAAAGAAACACCAAAAAATTCGATCCACATAATAATTTTCTTAATGAAATAAATTTTGGAAAAAAAAAAAGAACAGGAAAATATAGCAGAACAAGTTTTTAAAAAATGAGATTAATACTCTAAAAATTCAGGTCCCCTCAAACCGTAAAACTAATGGCCGACCAAGATTCTAGTGCAATTTTGATTGACCACAGGCTTAGGCCGGTCAAGGCAGAATGGGTGTGAAGAGCACCACTCAAAATATAATAAAGTCCTAATAATACGGCAAAACGATTAGGCAAACTACTGCAACCACAGTTAAAGATAACCCTTATACACATACAAGCATATATATACACACACACACACTACATAAATGCTGAACCAAAAACAATGCTTGCCAATTACAACTTTGATTGGTTTATGACATCCTTCATGACAATTATCTAATGAGAAATGATAAGTATGGCAATTAAAAAAGCCTAAATGATCTGCAGAATGCATTTGGAAAAACAATTGGGCATTTAACCAAACAAATTTTTAAAGGATATTAAAATATTTTCGTATAAAAAACCAACTTCTTATTAAGAAATTAAGAAAATGAGTATGGTTTCCCCCATCATGTGCAACCAAAAATCACCTATCAAAGGGAAGGAGAAATCTTCCTTGACCGACGATTATCCTCATGACCTAGCCCACCTCCCACACCAACACACCAATGGGTCAGAGCTGACCCACGTTCAAGTCCGTCCAACTAATCAACATGGGACTAGTTAAAGGCTGACACACTGACCAGCCTTTAATTTGAAGGATGATTTAGGGCAACGTTTAATATGCATGTTACAAATAAAGGGGGAAGTCATCAGTCAAATGAAAGACTTCTCCCCTCCCTCATTTTCATATTAACCGCTCCCCCATTTCCCCAACACTTATCATAACCATTCTACGCTCTCTCAATCTCATCCAACTTTCTCATTTAGCTCTCTTCTTCCACTTGTTTAAGTGTTATTGATTGTGTTTCTTATTTTTAAAATCCGGAACTCTTTATCAGACATATCTAGTTAGTATCTAATTGTTGAATCCATAACTATCCATCACACCCAATTGTGATGCAGCACCAAAAAAGGTCAATGAAAATATCACAAACTAAGGCCCATCGTTAGAATTTGAGCAGTCATCATGCAAAACTCTATGCAAACCCGTGAACGTCCCATAATACTGTTAAAATCATAGGAGAATGATTTAAAAGCTTAATTTAAAGCCCTTTGATGGATAGGTGGGTAATACAAGTCAAAAAGACAGAGATTCTGGTTACAAAATAATGAAAAGATTAAAAGGCTTCAAGAGTTTATAGTCAACCTGGTCACCCAAGTTCAAAACCTAAATGTTAGGATATAAACTCATCCATTAGCACCAAATCCTATAGACACTGAAATAATAGAAGACTTCATGAAAAATCCTAGGGAGCCAATTCATCACAGAAGACAACCATATAGGAACAACCGTAGGAATGACCACCCTAGAAATCAAGAGACCTTATTTGAACCAATCAAGAAAGTTAAGATAGATGCTCCTACTTATGATGGAGTCTATGACCCCAACAGGTTCTTAGATTGGCACATAAATGGATGAATTCTTTGATTAGTACTAAATAGATGGTTGCCAAATAACTATCCTTGCTAAAATGAAACTCATAGGTCATGCAAAAATTTATTGGACCAATGTCTTCATTAAGTAAGAAAGATTAGGAGTGAAGATAGAAGAAATGCTACAGACTTATTACTATTCTAGAAGCTAATGACAAGAAGCTACATGAATAGTTGATTACCCTAGGCAAGACAATATACAAGTGACAGAATATATAAACATATTTAAGGATTTAGTAGCTAGGACTAATGGCACGGATCGGGAATGGAATTTAGCCAATAAGTTTGCCATTGGTCTTAAGAGTGAGATACGATATGAGGTTGAGTATCAAGTCCCTTAGACCACTAAGGATGCTTTTCATTATGCTTTTCTCTTAGAAAAGCATAAGAAGGTAGCATCTTCATCTAGATCTAAAGGGTCAAATCCATCCTTTCAATCATCATCTTATTATGTCAAAAATTTTACTGCTAAGTCTGAACCTACATATTCTACTGCCCAACCAAATAAGAGTTTCACCAAAAAAATCTTCTAAGCCTAGAGAGATTGTTTACTTCAAGTGTCACAAAAAGACACATATGCAAAATCAGTGCAAAGCTAAAATTATATTATGAGATGATAATAAGAAAGAGGTAAAAAAGGGGGAGTTGATGATGAGGTACAATAAAACCAATTATGAAACCCTTTATCTGATGAGGATATAGGTCAACATGTAGAAATTGACCTCAACATCAAAGATGTCTGACAACATATAGTACTGAAGATTGGATAATGAGAAGTATTTTCTCCATCATTATTGAATGTAAGAATAAAATATCCAAATTAGTTCTTGATAGGGGCAGCGTCATGAATGCAGTATCCACACACTTTCAAGAGCTAACCTTAAAACACAACCCCATCCAAAGCCATACACAGCGAACTGATTGAATGACACTTCATTACTCATCATATCAAAATATTTAGTATCCATTAAGATAGGTAGCTATGTGGACAATATATGGTGCGATGTACTTCAAATAAAAGTAGCCTATGTACTTTTAGGAAGACCATGATTATTTAAAAGAGATGTCATATATTTTAGGAGAGAGAACACTTATTTATTTCTATTCAATGATAAAGTTTTAAGCTCTATCCATTTAACCTGACTATAATAGTAAGGAAAACTCCACACATTATTTTAGGCACCATCCTAAAAACCTACATTAGACATAAAAGATTATATATGATGCAATTAGGGGCCAAATTCAACAAATTCAAAATACTATGCTTAATATGAGTATGACTTGGCTGTAATCTTTTATGAAAATAATATATGATTGCAATTCAATTAAGCCAACTCTTCTTGCTAGCATCCTCATACATGCATTTTTTCATTCTGCATTTATATTTGTAAAAGATTTTCAAAGCCTTCATGTTAATGTAAAGAATCAATTAGAAATTACAAATATAAAATATATTGAATCTAGAAATAAATATAAAACTTTTAAAAGTTCATCTTTAGGAATCATGTGTTAATTCAAATTTGTCCTAAGAGATATCCTTCCACATTAGTTAGAAAGTTACAAGCTAAAGCATATGGGCCTTTCAAAATGATTAAGAAAACTGACACTAATGCATATGCTATTGATTTGCCTAAAGATATGTTTATCAACTCAGCTTTTAATATGAAAGATTTTATTTCACATAAAAGAGTTAACCAACCTAAAAATGCATAGGATACTTCTTTTGCAGGAACCCAAACTCATTCTTTGACGGAGTCAAACTGACATTCATTTTTTAAGGTGTACCACATCATCATATGCGAGGAGGACCGGCTTAAAGATTATAGATTCTTAGTGAGGTGGATAGACAAACCACTCACTGAGAGGACATTTGGCTCACTGGATAGATTTTGCAGAAGCTGGCACCAGATTTAGCAGTTGATTACTTGAACATTAACACTTTAAAGAAGAGCTTTTTGACATCCAAGGGAAATAATGTGGCACATGGAGGTGATCCTACCACTAGAGTTAGAGCAAGAGCACATGGATTTGGTTCTATCACTAGAACAAGGACAAGAGCACACGAAGCTCAAGTCATGAAGAAAATATAAGGATTTACATCATTATATATTTTTATGCATTTAGTATTATAATTTTATGTACTTTCATGTGTATGGTGTTTTTAATATTATATGGACTTGGAGAAATTGTATTTTGTTTTGCATGTGTTTGATATATTAAGCCTGAGTCATGATCAAGACAAAGGGGCCAGCCATGCTAGAGTATATGTGAGAATTGGGGGTGGTTGTAGGTGGTAATGTGGTCGAACCCTCCCTCCACTCCAATTCCTTTTTTTTTTTAATTTAAATAAAGGGAAGTGTTTCTTCAAGTGGTGTTGTTTGCATTATATGAACTTCAAGAGATTGTATTTTGATTCACTAGTGTTTAATGTATTAAGCTTAAGTCATAGTCAAGTAGGGGCCAAACCTGCTAGTGTGTATGTGAGAATTAGGGGTGGTTATAGATGGTTACTAGCCGGCCCCAGCAAGAGGTTGGCCCCTCCTCTACTCCAATTCCCTCTTTGTTTTGAATTTAAATGATGGGATGTATCTCTTCAAATAGTGTTAATTGTATAAAAACTTCCTTTTTATTGAAATGAAGTAGCTTTTGGTTGCTTACACGTTCTGGAAAAAAAATCCAAAAAAATTGGTGGCTTGGTGATCGGCCAGCTCAAGAGGATTGGGAGATCCTCTTAGAGCTCTGTATTGATGAGTAGGGTTTTAATTTTTCTATAATTTTTTTACAGCAATCTTCGATCATTATGTTCTACTGTTTGTACTCCATCTTGGAAAATTCAAATCATTTTCCCTCCCTCAAAATTCAAGTCAAATCCCTATTTTTAAGTGTTGGCCATATTTCTGGTTTTGTTGAACTAGTTCAACTCTAGGAAGCATTTGACCAATCAAAATCTAAAAAAAGTCAACCAAAATCTCAAAATCCTTAATATCTATCATATGCGTCAATAATCCTAAATTTATTTGAGGTTGTTTATCATGTTGATATCAGTAAATCATATCTTGTTATTTCTACGACCTTTACAAAAGCCATCCTTAAAGATACAAAATAAAAATTTAAAAAAAAAAAATCCTTAAAGATAAAACTCAAGATCGCAACCATACCTTTTTTGCAACCGTTTTGTTATCTTTCTTCCCCTTGAATAATTTATCCAAAAGCTTGTGCAGGAAATGCCCAAAAGGTCCACCATATGCAAATCCAAATATCTAGATTTCTTAATATTAGCAATATATAACTTCATCATTCAAATAATCTCTAATAATCTGCAAGTAATAATTCACAATATTTTTAAACAGCATTGAAAGAAACACCAAAAAATTCGATCCACATAATAATTTTCTTAATGAAATAAATTTTGGAAAGAAAAAAAAAAAAAGAGAATAGGGAAAATATAGCAGAACAAGCTTTTAAAAAATGAGATTAAAACTCCAAAAATTCAGGTCCCCTCAAACCGTAAAACTAATGACCGACCAAGATTCTAGTGCAATTTTGATTGACCACAGGTTTAGGCCGGTCAAAGCAGAATGGGTGTGAAGAGCACCACTCAAAATATAATAAAGTCCTAATAAAATTGATACGGAAAAACGATTAGGCAAACTACTGCAACCACAGTTAATGATAGCCCTTATATATATATATATATATATATGCATGCTGAACCAAAAACAATGCTTGCCAATTACAACTTTGATTGGTTTATGACATCCTTCATGACAATTATTTAATGAGAAATGATAAGTATGGCAATTCAAAAAGCCTAAATGATCTGCAGAATGCATTTGGAAAAAAAATTGGGCATTTAACCAAACAAATTTTTAAAGGATATTAAAATATTTTCATATAAAAAACCAACTTCTTATTAAGAAATTAAGAAAATGAGTATGGTTTCGCCCCATCATGTGCAACCAAAAATCACCTATCAAAAGGAAGGAGAAATCTTCCTTGACCGACGATTTATCCTCATGCCTAGCCCACCTCCCACACCAACACACCAATGGGTCAGAGCTGACCCAACGTTCAAGTCAGTCCAACTAATAAACATGGGACTAGTTAAAGGCTGACACACTGACCAGCCTTTAATTTGAAGGATGATTTAGGGCAACGTTTAATATGCATGTTACTAATAAAGGGGGAAGTCATCAGTCAAATGAAAGACTTCTCCCCTCCCTCATTTTCATATTAACCCCTCCTCCATTTCCCCAACACTTATCATAACCATTCTACGCTCTCTCAATCTCATCCAACTTTCTCATTTAGCTCTCTTCTTCCACTAGTTTAAGTGCTATTGATTGTGTTTCTTATTTTTAAAATCCGGAACTCTTTATCAGACATATCTAGTTAGTATCTAATTGTTGAATCCATAACTGTCCATCACACTCAATTGTGATGCAGCACCAAGAAAGGTCAATGACAATATCACAAACTAAGGTTCATCGTTAGAATTTGAGCAGTCATCATGCAAAACTCTATGCAAACCCATGAACGTCCCATAATACTGTTAAAATCATAGGAGAATGATTTAAAAGCTTAATTTAAAACCCTTTGATGAATAGGTGGGTAATACAAGTCAAAAAGACAAAGAGATTTTGGTTACAAAATAATGAAAAGATTAAAAGGCTTCAAGAGTTTATAGTCAACCTAGTCACCCAAGTTCAAAACCTAAATGTTAGGATATAAACTCTTCCATTAGCACCAAATCCTATAGACACTGAAATAATAGAAGACTTCATGAAAAATCCTAGGGAGCCAATTCATCACAGAAGACAACCATAAAGGAACAACCATAGGAATGACCACCCTAGAAATCAAGAGACCTTATTTGAACCAATCGAGAAAGTTAAGATAGATGCTCCTACATATGACGGAGTCTATGACCCCAACAGGTTCTTAGATTGACACATAAATGAATGAATCTTTGATTAGTACTAAATAGATGGTTATCAAAGAACTATCCTTGCTAAAATGAAACTCATAGGTCAAGCAAAAATTTATTGGACCATGTCTTCATTAAGGAAGAAAGATTAGGAAGACACCATCTTACGTGGGTAAAGATAGAAGAAATGCTACAGACTTATTACTGTTCTAGAAGCTAATGACAAGAAGCTACATGAATAGTTAATGACCCTAGGCAAGACAATATACAAGTGACAGAATATATAAACATATTTAAGGATTTAGTAGCTAGGACTAATGGCACGGATCGGGAATGGCATTTAGCCAATAAGTTTGCCATTGGTCTTAAGAGTGAGATACGATATGAGGTTGAGTATCAAGTCCCTTAGACCGCTAGGGATGCTTTTCATTATGCTTTTCTCTTAGAAAAGCATAAGAAGGTAGCATCTACATCTAGATCTAAAGGGTAAAATCCATCCTTTCAATCATCATCTTATTATGTCAAAAAATTTACTGCTAAGTCTGAACCTACATATTCTACTGCCCAACCAAATAAGAGTTTCACCAAAAAAATCTTCTAAGCCTAGAGAGATAGTTTACTTCAAGTGTCACAAAAACAGACATGCAAAATCAGTGCAAAGCTAAAATTACATTCTGAGATGATAATAAGAAAGAGGTAAAAAAGGGGGAGTTGATGATGAGGTACAAAAAATCTATTATGATACCCTTTATCTGATGAGAATATAGGTCAACATGTAGAAATTGACCTCAACATAAAAGATGTCTGACAACATATAGTACTGAAGATTGGATAATGAGAAGTATTTTCTCCATCATTATTGAATGTAAGAATAAAATATCCAAATTAGTTCTTGATGGGGGCAGTGCCATGAATGCAGTATCCCCAGTTTGGTTTTATCTAAATTAAGCTACATGAATACTTATTACTGTATTTGAGCTACCTGTCACTTGTATTTGCCCCAGCAAGAGGTTGGCCCCTCCTCTACTCCAATTCCCTCTTTGTTTTGAATTTAAATGATGGGATGTATCTCTTCAAATAGTGTTAATTGTATAAAAACTTCCTTTTATTGAAATGAAGTAGCTTTTGGTTGCTTACACGTTCTGGAAAAAAAAGAGTCCAAAAAAATTGGTGGCTTGGTGATCGGCCAGCTCAAGAGGATTGGGAGATCCTCTTAGAGCTCTGTATTGATGAGTAGGGTTTTAATTTTTTTACAGCAATCTTCGATCATTATGTTCTACTGTTTGTACTCCATCTTGGAAAAATTCAAATCGTTTTCCCTCCCTCAAAATTCAAGTCAAATCCCTATTTTAAGTGTTGGCCATATTTCTGGTTTTGTTGAACTAGTTCAACTCTAGGAAGCATTTGACCAATCAAGATCTAAAAAAAGTCGACCAAAATCTCCAAATCTTTAATATCTATCATATGCGTCAATAATCCTAAATTTATTTGAGGTTGTTATAGTCGAAATTCTAGAGAAAGTTCAGCCTTAGTCTAATTTCCTATTTGTTTTTCAATTATGTAACCTATTTTTAGTCAACAAAAAAATCACAAAAAATTTATTAAAACTCCATTAAAATATCTCAAGCCCTCCAGATATCATCTTGAGGAAGTCTTTGAAATATTCCAAGTAACGTTTTTGAATTCCATCTAATCCATAGAAAATCCCAACCAAATTCTCAAGTTTGGTCTGTTCTGGACATAACTGACCAACACTACTTCTAGAGCACATTAGACCTACCAAGTTATGTACATTTCTTATCAAAATATCCAGAATTAAAGTTGACTATAAATCAAGTACAAATTCACTATTTTTAGAGTTCTTGACAGTAAGAACCATTAGGTAGAAAATTGTGTTTTCAATGACATATTGCAAGGAAGTGTTAATCTACCATCCAAACTCTATAAACTTGACTCTCTACTTAAATTAAATCCATCAAATTAAGATTTACAATTCTAATTATCTTAAAAAAGTCTCTTATATACCAATTGATCACATTAGTGATTTAAATTCCACCACCAACCCTCATCAGCGTCCTATGAGCTTGGGGTGTAAATTCAAGTTGAGGGGTCAAGTTCAAGTTTGACCTGAAGTTGACCCAATATAAATCTATTTGACCCACACTCAACCCATCTATTACATGGAACAACATGTTTGACTAGAACTCTGCTCAATTTAAACAAACCTAACCTGAAACTGACCTATCTAACTCATTTATTATATGGATCATACATTTTTTTTTATCAACATGACTAAATTAACCTGAAAATAATCAATTTAACCTAATGATATATGTCTATTTCAACAATGTGTAACTAGCTTTTATTTCAAATGAAGTACATTAAAAATGAAAATCAAAAAGTATTTTTCTTAAAAGAAAATGTTCAATAAAGGTGGATGAGATATTTCAATAAACTTTTTAATGAAGGTTGTCATAATATGATTGGCTTTAGTGACTTTAGCACCGTAAATGAAAATAAAAATTTTTATTTTTATTGATATATTAGTAAAATCAAAATTGGAGAAGCTTTAAATATAATAAAGTGTGAAAAATAATAAGACATGATGATATTCCAATAGAAGTGTAAAAAGCTTAGGAGATCAAGGAATTTCTTGGCTTACCAAGCTTTTAATATTATTTTGAAGACTAAAAAGATGTCAAATGAGTTAAGGAGTGTGTTGGTTTCTATTTTTAAGAATAAAAGTGATGAGCAAGAGTGTGTGAACTATAAAAAAATTAAATTATGAAGGGGGTTGATGATGCTTTTTGTTGATGTATTAACCTTGGTATATGTTTTTTTCTTGATGATATTTTTTCTTGTTGATAATATTAGAGGGGGAGTCGATGAAAAACTTGAATTATGGAGGTCAACCTTAGAGTCTAAAGATTTTCGTTTTAGTAGATCTAAAATCGAATACATAGCGTATAATTTTAGTAGTAATAGATCTAATGGTAGGATTGTGACATTAGATCATCAAATAATTAAAAACAATGCATGTTTTAGATATCTCAAGTCTATTATTCAAAGCTATGGTGAAATAGATAGGAATTTTATTAGTAGAATTCAAGTTAAATAGTTGAAGTGGGGGAATGCATCGGGTTTGTTGTGTGATAAAAAAGTACACCTCAAACTTAAGGGAAAAGTTTATAAGATAGTGGTGAGACTGCAATACTTTATGGCGTATAATGCTAGCCATGAAAAAAGAAGCATTAAATTAAGTTAAGTGTTGCAAAGACAAAGATGCTCAGGTGAATAAATGAATTTATATTTAGAGATAGAATGTGAAATGAGTATATATGTGAAAAGATTAGAGTGGCTCCAGTGGCAGATAAGATTGGAGAGAGTCACCTTTGATCGCATAAAATGTCGGTCTTCCGACGACCTTGTTAAGAAAGTAGATGTATTATAATCGGCCTATGTTAAGAAAGTGTGTGGACATAAAAAGGCTTTCTTAGAAAGTATTAAAAAATAATCTTTTTTTCTTAGATGTAAATGAGAATCTGACTCTTCATATGACACAATGGAAAAAAAAGGATCCAAGTAGCCGACCCAGCATGGTTGGATAAAGGCTTTTTTTAGTTTTTTTTTCCAAAACACGAACTCAAATAGCAATCAGGTCGATTTCTAGTTCATTTTGGGTTATTCAAGTTAAGTCAAACCTAACCATAATAATAATTGAGTTTTAAAGTAATAGAGTCTTTAAAGTAATAGAGTCAAGGCGAACCCTATTTTTTAGTCAAATTTGAGGTTGTTGTGCCTTGTCATTTATTGACGCCCCTACTTATGAGTATATGCAAACCATGACAACATAGTTCCATATCATCTTCTCTTCTTCACAAATCTCATTCTTCATCAGTTGAAAGCTATCAAGCAAACTCCTTGCATTTCCTTGTCATATCCTCTCCTTGAATCCGCCTTCACGGAATCACAAAAAAAAAATCTACAGATGACCCCATACTCACTCAGCCAACTCTATATATAACT
This sequence comes from Dendrobium catenatum, assembly GCF_001605985.2. Taxonomy (NCBI): domain Eukaryota; kingdom Viridiplantae; phylum Streptophyta; class Magnoliopsida; order Asparagales; family Orchidaceae; genus Dendrobium; species Dendrobium catenatum. The sequence continues at coordinate 361,705 of NW_021319342.1, forward strand.
ATGCTAGCCAATCAAACTAAAAAAACAATCTTCAAAGGTCTGGCTGGCTTACTACTTTCAATAGAAGCCTCCGAAGTTGAATCCTCTGAAGACCGGACAGTTTCTGCGCCACAGAATCGCTGATTCCAGCCAAAACGCCAGCGGTGATAGCCTGTAAGCCGGCAATACATAAAGAAACACTGCCATCAAAATATCAAATGATTCTTCATCGAGAAAAATAAAAAAGAACCTTAGTCCTAAGCGGATGAAGCTGGAGCTGAAGCATGTACTGCTCCCATCCCTTCTTTGCCACCGCAGCCATTATCACGAATACCTATTTCCTCCGTTAATTTTAGGGGATGAGAGGGAAGCGACGACCGCCGACCGGTAATTGAGAGCTACGAGCCCAATTCTGACGGGACTCGCCTCGTGCTCTCTCTGGAGTAAATCAGCTACCAGCCCAAGGCAGCTTTTGGTTATGGATTCTTTTTCTAACCTTCTTGAGGAGAGAGGCTTTAAAGGTATTTCTACTCAGGACTATTCTCTTTCTCATCTGCTTTAT
>NW_021319342.1:362475-364813 GCF_001605985.2 Dendrobium catenatum
CTTTCTTAGAAAGTATTAAAAAATAATCTTCTTTTCTTAGATGTAAATGAGAATCTGACTCTTAATATGACACAATGAAAAAAAAAAAAGGATCCAAATAGCAATCAGGTTAATTTCTAGTTCATTTTGGGCTATTCAAGTTAAGTCAAACCTAACCATAATAATAATTGAGTTTTAAAGTAATAGAGTCAAGGCGAACCCTATTTTTTAGTCAAATTTGAGGTTGTTGTGTCTTGTCATTTATTGACGCCCCTACTTATGAGAATATGCAAACCATGGCAACATAGTTCCATATTATCTTCTCTTCTTCACAAATCTCATTCTTCATCAGTTGAATTCTATCAAGCAAACTCCTTGCATTTCCTTGTCATATCCTCTCCTTAAATTCGCCTTCACATAATCACAAAATTATGAAGGGGGTTGATGTATTAGCCTTGGTATATGTTTTTTTCTTGATGATATTTTTTCTTGTTGATAATACTAGAGGGGGAGTTGATGAAAAACTTGAATTATGGAGTTCAACCTTAAGTCTAAAGATTTTCATTTTAGTAGATCTAAAATCAAATACATAGTGTGTAATTTTAGTAGTAATAGATCTAATGGTAGGATTGTGATATTGGATCATCAAATAATTAAAAACAATGCATGCTTTAGATATCTCAAGTCTATTATTCAAAGCTATGGTAAAATAGATAGGAATTTTATTAGTAGAATTCAAGTTAAATAGTTGAAGTTGAGGAATGCATCGAGTTTGTTGTGTGATAAAAAAGTAGACCTCAAACTTAAGGAAAATTTTTATAAGATAGTGATGAGACAGTAATACTTTATGGCGTAAAATGCTAGTCATGAAAAAAGAAGCATAAAATTAAGTTAAGTGTTGCAAAGACAAAGATGCTCAAGTGAATAAATGAATTTATATTTAGAGATAGAATGCGAAATGAGTATATATGTGAAAAGGTTAGAGTGGCTCCAGTGGCAGATAAGATTGGAGAGAGTCACCTTTGATCACATAAAATGTGGGTCTTCCGATGATGACCTTGTTAAGAAAGTAGATGTATTATAATCGGCCTATGTTAAGAAAGTGTGCAAACCTAAAAAGGCTTTCTTAGAAAGTATTAAAAAATAATCTTCTTTTCTTAGATGTAAATGAGAATCTGACTCTTAATATGACACAATGGAAAAAAAAAAAAAAGGATCCAAATAGCAATCAGGTTGATTTCTAGTTCATTTTGTGTTATTCAAGTTAAGTCAAACCTAACCATAATAATAATTGAGTTTTAAAGTAATAGAGTCAAGGAGAACTCTATTTTTTAGTCAAATTTGAGGTTGTTGTGTCTTGTCATTTATTGAAGTCCCTACTTATGAGAATATCCAAACCATGGCAACATAGTTCCATATCATCTTCTCTTCTTCACAAATCTCATTCTTCATCAGTTGAATTCTATCAAGCAAACTCCTTGCATTTCCTTGTCATATCCTCTCCTTAAATCCGCCTTCACAGAATCACAAAAAAAAAAAAAATCTACAGATGAACCCATACTCACTCAGCCGACTCTATATATAAATATGCTAGCCAATCAAACTAAAAAAAACAATCTTCAAAGATCTGACTGGCTTACTACTTTCAACAGAAGCCTCCGAAGTTGAATCCTCTGAAGACCGGACAGTTTCTGCGCCACAGAATCGCTGATTCCAGCCAAAACGCCAGCGGTGATAGCCTGTAAGCCGGCAATACATAAAGAAACACTGCCATCAAAATATCAAATGATTCTTCATCGAGAAAAATAAAAAAGAACCTTAGTCCTAAGCGGATGAAGCTGGAGCTGAAGCATGTACTGCTCCCATCCCTTCTTTGCCACCGCCGCCATTATCACGAACACCTATTTCCTCCGCTAATTTTAGGGGATGAGAGGGAAGCAACGACCGCCGACCGGTAATTGAGAGCTACGAGCCCAATTCTGACGGGACTCGCCTCGTGCTCTGTCTGAGTAAATCACTACTCATAGGAATGCTCGGAGCGAGATTTGAGGACCAGGAAGCCTGCCCTCGTGTGCCTACCCGGCGCAACCCTGTGGCCGCTGCTGTGCCCGCGTCAGCCATTTTTGGCGCTGTTTGGTTGGAAGCGCCGTTTAGAAATTTTATTTGCTTCGGTGAACCTAAGCTCCTCTAGGTTCGGCCACCAACGTTTTAGCGTCACGAGAAAAGTCGCCGATCCGATCCGCTGTTTTTTGGGTTCTAGCGCATGCGTTTTTTTAATTCCTTGACGAGCCGATCAACATTCCATCACCTTTTGGATATATTTTAAATATCTAGCAAATACCGAGTTGTACCTAGTTTT
>NW_021319342.1:365800-370681 GCF_001605985.2 Dendrobium catenatum
CCCCGAGAAAGTTGGATACTGGAGCAAGGTTGCTGAGCTTAAACTTTCGCTGCAGTTTGTGAACTAACGTAGAAGTAATGGAAGAGTCATTCCCAGTAAGTAGTATGTCATCCACATATATAAGTAGATAGAGATGTGAGTTGGCTTTAGTGTATAGAAAAAGAGAAGGATCGGCTAAGCTCTTTTTAAAACCAAATTCGGAAAGAAATTTGGTAAAAGTATCAAACCATTTGCGCAGAGCCTGTTTGAGACCATACAAAGCTTTCTTCAAACAGGAGACGTGTGTAGGGAGTTGAGCATCAATAAATCCCTGCGACTGTTTCAAGTAGACAGTCTCTTGTAAAGTTCCATTAAGGAACGCATTTGACACATCTAATTGAAGTATCGGCCAAGATTTGTTTACGGCAATTGTAAAAAGGATTTGAATAGTTGGAAACTTGGCTACGGGACTGGATGTATCAAAGTAGTCAAGGCCAAATTTCTGATTAAATCCTTGAGCCACAAGCCGGGCTTTGTACCGAGCAACTGAGCCATCAGTGTTAAATTTGGTGCGATATAGCCATTTACAACCGAGTACATTGTACTCGGGTAAGTGAGGAACTAATGTCCAAGTACCTTGAGTTTGCAAGGCATCAAATTCTGACGACATTGCCCGTCTCCATGGTTCATATTTGACAGCCTGAGAATAAGAGCTTGGCTGTGTCGGGATAATAGCAGTGTGAATATCAAATATCTTCTTTGGCTGAAGATGTCCCGTTTGAAATCTGGTAACCATTGAATGCTTAGTCTGGACAGGCTGAGGAGACGGCAGCTGAGGGGACTGTAAATGAATTGAAGTGGATGCTGGAGATTGAGCTGGAGAAGGGACAGGCAGAGAACTAGGTGCTGGTTGGATATTTGTAGGAGTAGTATTGATTTGAGTGAGAGGAGATGTTAGTTGTGTAGGTATGAGAAGAGACGGCGGTATATTGATTGAAGGAGTATCAGAGGTAATGGGCGTAGCGGATTTTTTATAAGGAAATATGAATTCAAAAAATTTGACATGTCGAGAAAGATGAATACGACCAGTGGTCGAATTGAAACACTTACAACCTTTTGTAGGCTCAGCATATCCCAGAAATATACAAGGTGCAGCCCGTGGCATGAATTTGTGATGAAGAGTAGTGGGAATCCAAGGATAACACAAACATCCGAAAACACGGAAGTGAGTATAGTCTGGTTTTTTAAGATGAAGAAGTTCATAGGGAGATTTATTTTTAGTATTAGGTGATGGCAATCTATTGATAGTGTGAGCTGCGGTAAGAAGTGCTTCCGGCCAGAATACATGAGGCAGAGAGGATTGGAAAAGCAGAGCACGCAATGTATCAAGTAGGTTCCTATGTTTGCGCTCGGCAACACCATTCTACTGGGGAGTATAGGGACATGTTACCTGATAAACAATTCCATAATGAGTTAAAAAAATTTTGAATGAGTGATTTATATATTCTCCACCACCATCCGTTCGAAGACATTTAATAGAGCTGTGAAATTGGTTTTCCGCCATGGATTTGAATTTAACAAAAATTTTAAATGTCTCAGACTTAGTTCAAAGCGGATAAACCCATGAGAATCTTGTATAGTCATCAACAAAAAGTAAATAGTATTTATAGCCATTCAGAGAAACAACTGGAGAAGGTCCCCAAATGTCACTATGGATTAATTACAAACATTTAGTAGTTTTTGGACTAGATAAACTAAAGGACAAACGATGCGATTTAGCTCGCACGCAGGCAGAGCAATGAAAACTAGTATTAGATAAATTGCTGGTAGGAAGAACAATAGATAAAAGGCGCTGAGTTGAGACAGCCGGATGACCCAAGAGCTGATGCCATTGAGTTGCAGTAATGGTGGTAGTGTGTAGAGCTTGATCAGTGGAAGAGAACAAAGACTGCAAACTGGAGGAGGATTTAATGGGGTAGAGACCGCGATGACTGGGACCTTGGAGGAGAGTCCGGTTGGTCCGAGAATCCTTTATTGTAAATCCGTTAGAATAAAAAATAACGGAACAAGAGTTATCATTAATAAGTCGACTTACAGATATAAGGTTATGAGAAAGAGTTGGAACATGAAGAAGACATCGAAGAAGAAACTTACGCATAGGAGTGGGTAGGATGCCCTGTCCAGAGTTAGCAATGGGTAGCAGTTTTTCGTTGCCGACTTGAACTTGAGATGAACCAGCATAGGATTGTGGAGACTGCAACTGCTGAATATTGGAAGTTAAATGAGATGTAGCTCCTGAATCGAGAAACCAGTCATCATTTTGAGACATGTCAGAGGCAATGTATGTTTGCTGGTTCGGCTGAACAGAGAGATCAGTGCGGTACCAACACTGATAGGCAGCATGCCCTGGTTCGCTGCATATCTTGCATTGTATTGTAGTTCGGGGACGACGACATCCTCAATTTTATTGAGAAGAGGATCTACCACCTCTGGTCTGCTGAGAGGTGGATCTACAACGATTGTTAAAGCTCTGCCGACCACGAGATCGGCCACGAAATGTGGTGGAGGTTAATGTTGTATCATCCGATGTGCTCATGGTTTCAACAGTAAGTTCAGATAGAACACTGAGCTCTTCGCTGATTAACAAGGAATAAAAATCATCAAGACTGATGGGCTGCAGTTGAGTGCGTATAGCTATCTTAAACGCATTGTAAGACACAGGTAATCCATTGAGCGTATACAGCAGGATGTCTTGAGGATCAATCGTCGAGCCAGCAGCCGTAATAGCATCAACCTTTTGCTTAATCTCAGACAAATACTGAACCATTGATTTTTCCCCTTTTTGTTGACTGAAGACGTTTCTCAATCGTAAGCCATATTTCATGGCTTGTTTCAAGATTTAAAACATAGGGTAAAAGGGACTGGCTAATGGTGGAATACAGTGCTGCACCTAAATTCTGATCAACAAGCATCCAAGTTTGATAGAGAGGGTTTAAGCTTACAGTTCCATCAGTCACTAGCAGTTGCTTTTGCGGTTTGACATTTGTTCCAGTCAGGAATCCCTCAAAACTGTTCGTTGAAAACAGTTTGAGTATCTGTGATTTCCATATGGGATGATTTTCACCTGAGAGCTGAGTGCTGATCACAGATTTAACATTACTCATAAGAAATTTGAGCTGTGCATGAATTTTAGGTTCTTTGCACTTGTCCGTTGAGCTTGACGCTGGCGAAGGAGACAACGAAGAAGAAGATGAGTCCATGAGTGGCTCTGATACCATGAGGAGAACTGACGATCAAGGCCTTTGATAAACCTGCAGAAATTGTTAGACAAAACAAAGAGGAACAGGAAAGATTGAGGAAGCAAGTATAGCCATGAAACTCATGATTCATTTCATATCATCCATAGCTACAGTGCCAAGCTTTATAAATAAAGAAGATGGCAGAGTCCGTTAAGAGCCAGCGGCGGAGATCAGTTTAGCTACAGTAAATCAACGGTGAGTGATTCTCTGCATAGAGAGTAGTGGCTGTGATTTCAGATATTAGTGGATAACTTAGCCGACTGATCAGATAAGCAAGAGAAGCTATTAGGTGCGCTAACAAATAGGCATAGATGCTTAAAATTGTCATCATGTGAGCGATGTCTAATATAAGGTGAGGCGACAATACATAGTCATTGTTTAGAAAGAAAATAATACATCATGTATATCGTTTCTAGCTACAATAAGCTCAAGAGAAAATTTTGAGTCTACTATCAAATATCGTTTCTACCAAGCATATGTAAATGCAAATAAACCATTAAAGGTCATAACAAAATAAGGGTTGTAACAACCCAACCCAATATGACCCATAGACAGATATGTAATGTATATAAGCAATGCTTTTAATGATTTGGGGCTAAAGCAATATAAGCAATTGCACAAGATCATGTTAATTTTAAATTTTCATTATAACTTAGCCTTCATATAGATTTGCAAAAGATTAGATTAACAAATTTAAATATTCAGATCGCTCCTAACCTATAGGTAATCTAATATACTCATCATAGATCATAGAATACCATCACAAATTCAAACACATCCAGTCATCCAGCAACATCAAATAGCATCATGCCAAACTAAGACATAACTAATTTTCATATTTCAGAAAAGCACAGAAAATAATGTCCTAACCTAAAGCAAGAATTTGTTGTCATAACAAACAGTTCTAAGTATGTGACAAGATGTGCGAGTGTCAACCTATTAGTGTCTAAGCTTTATTTACTAATTAATTTCTTTTTATTTGTTTAAATCGAGTGATTTGTTTTAAGTTAAAATATTAATGCATTAAGATTTAATTAAAGGTTTTTGGATTTGTCATTTGAATTGTGATTTTAAATTCTTAAGATAAAATTAGAGAATAGAGTCTATCATATGATGGACCTCATTCACTAATAAGTCCTAAGACACAAGCATTATGCAATTATCCTACGTGAGAATGTGGAATAAAAGTAAATCCCAATTTTAATGATTTTTAAAGCATAAGGATTTTATTTAATGTGAATTAGATGAATTTTAAATAAGTTTATTTGGGACTTAACTATATTTGATTTATCTTTTCTTTTAGAGTTGATTTTTTGTTTTCTTTTAATTTTATTTATTTTATATTATTTTTTCCTTTTCTTTATGTATTTTTTAGAATATATAAAGGAGACTTTTATTTTAGATTCGATTTGATTTGATTTGATGTAGGTTTATGTTAATTATAGTTTTATAAATTAATAGAATTTTGTTTTTATATTTTTTATTTTTATTTTATTTTTAATGAATTTTCTAACTTTTAGGCCTTTTAGGGAATTTATTTAATTTGATGATAAAAATGAGATATTTAAAGGTTTTATTTAGTTTATTGTTCATTATGAATTTG